>NW_027473732.1:26328-133287 GCF_050947335.1 Megachile rotundata | reverse complement strand
GATAGAACGACAATTACTGTACTCATTACTCTTATTATTATCAATCTAGCTCATATTATTAACCATATTATGCAAATATGATCGATAGAACGACAATTACTATACTTATTACACTCACTATTATCAATCTAACTCATATTATTAACCATATTATGCAGACATGATCGATAGAACTACAATTAGTATACTCCTTACTCTTATTATTATCAATCTAACTCATATTATTAGCCATATTATGCTTATATGATCGATAGAGCGACAATTACTATATTCATTTCTCTTATTATTATCAATCTAACTCATATTATTAGCCATATTATGCTTATATGATCGATAGAAAGACAATTACTATACTTATTACACTCACTGTTATCAATCTAGATCATATTATTAACCACATTATGCAAATATGATCGATAGAACGACAATTACTATACTTATTACACTCACTATTATCAATCTAACTCATATTATTAACCATATTATGCAGATATGATCGATAGAAAGACAATTACTATACTCATTTCTCTTATTATTATCAATCTAACTTATATTATTAGCCATATTATGCTTATATGATCGATAGAACGACAATTACTATACTTATTACACTCACTGTTATCAATCTAACTCATATTATTAACCATATTATGCACATATGGTCGATAGAACGACAATTACTATACTTATTACTCTTATTATTATGAATCTAACTCATATTATTAACCATATTATGCAGATATGATCGATAGCACGACATTTACTATACTTATTACTCTTATTATTATCAATCTAACTCATATTATTAACCATATTATGCAAATACGATCGATAGAACGACAATTACTATATTCATTTCTCTTATTATTATCAATCTAACTCATATTATTAGCCACATTATGCTTATATGATCGATAGAAAGACAATTACTATACTTATTACACTCACTGTTATCAATCTAACTCATATTATTAACCACATTATGCAAATATGATCGATAGAACGACAATTACTATACTCATTACTCTTATTATTATCAATCTAACTCATATTATTAGCCATATTATGCTTATGTGATCGATAGAACGACAATTACTATACTTATTACTCTTATTATTATGAATCTAACTCATATTATTAACCATATTATGCAGATATGATCGATAGCACGACATTTACTACACTTATTACTCTTACTATTATCAATCTAACTCAAATTATTAGACATATTATGCTTATGTGATCGACAGAACGACAATTACTATACTTATTACACTCACTGTTATCAATCTAACTCATATTATTAACCATGTTATGCAGATATGATCGATAGCACGACATTTACTACACTTACTACTCTTATTTTTATCGATCTAACTCATATTATTAGCCATATTATGGTTATATGATCGATAGAACGACAATTACTATATTCATTTCTCTTATTATTATCAATCTAACTCATATTATTAGCCATATTATGCTTATATGATCGATAGAAAGACAATTACTATACTTATTACACTCACTGTTATCAATCTAACTCATATTATTAACCACATTATGCAAATATGATCGATAGAACGACAATTACTATACTTATTACACTCACTATTATCAATCTAACTCATATTATTAGCCATATTATGCTTATATGATCGATAGAACGACAATTACTATACTTATTACTCTTATTATTATGAATCTAACTCATATTATTAACCATATTATGCTAATATGATCGATAGAACGACAATTACTATACTTATTACACTCACTATTATCAATCTAACTCATATTATTAACCATATTATGCAGATATGATCGATAGCACGACATTTACTACACTTACTACTCTTACTATTATCAATCTAACTCAAATTATTAGACATATTATGCTTATGTGATCGACGGAACGACAATTACTATACTTATTACACTCACTGTTATCAATCTAACTCATATTATTAACCATATTATGCAGATATGATCGATAGCACGACATTTACTACACTTACTACTCTTATTTTTATCGATCTAACTCATATTATTAGCCATATTATGGTTATATGATCGATAGAACGACAATTACTATATTCATTTCTCTTATTATTATCAATCTAACTCATATTATTAGCCACATTATGCTTATATGATCGATAGAAAGACAATTACTATACTTATTACACTCACTGTTATCAATCTAACTCATATTATTAACCACATTATGCAAATATGATCGATAGAACGACAATTACTATACTCATTACTCTTATTATTATCAATCTAACTCATATTATTAGCCATATTATGCTTATGTGATCGATAGAACGACAATTACTATACTTATTACTCTAATTATTATGAATCTAACTCATATTATTAACCATATTATGCAGATATGATCGATAGCACGGCATTTACTACACTTATTACTCTTACTATTATCAATCTAACTCAAATTATTAGACATATTATGCTTATGTGATCGACAGAACGACAATTGCTATACTTATTACACTCACTGTTATCAATCTAACTCATATTATTAACCATGTTATGCAGATATGATCGATAGCACGACATTTACTACACTTACTACTCTTATTATTATCAATCTAACTCATATTATTAACCATATTATGCAGATATGATCGATAGCACGACATTTACTATACTTATTACTCTTATTATTATCAGCCTAACTCATATTATTAGCCATATTATGCTTATATGAACGATAGAACGACAATTACTATACTCATTACTCTTATTATTATCAATCTAGCTCATATTATTAACCATATTATGCAAATATGATCGATAGAACGACAATTACTATACTTATTACACTCACTATTATCAATCTAACTCATATTATTAACCATATTATGCAGACATGATCGATAGAACTACAATTAGTATACTCCTTACTCTTATTATTATCAATCTAACTCATATTATTAGCCATATTATGCTTATATGATCGATAGAGCGACAATTACTATATTCATTTCTCTTATTATTATCAATCTAACTCATATTATTAGCCATATTATGCTTATATGATCGATAGAAAGACAATTACTATACTTATTACACTCACTGTTATCAATCTAGATCATATTATTAACCACATTATGCAAATATGATCGATAGAACGACAATTACTATACTTATTACACTCACTATTATCAATCTAACTCATATTATTAACCATATTATGCAGATATGATCGATAGAAAGACAATTACTATACTCATTTCTCTTATTATTATCAATCTAACTTATATTATTAGCCATATTATGCTTATATGATCGATAGAACGACAATTACTATACTTATTACACTCACTGTTATCAATCTAACTCATATTATTAACCATATTATGCACATATGGTCGATAGAACGACAATTACTATACTTATTACTCTTATTATTATGAATCTAACTCATATTATTAACCATATTATGCAGATATGATCGATAGCACGACATTTACTATACTTATTACTCTTATTATTATCAATCTAACTCATATTATTAACCATATTATGCAAATACGATCGATAGAACGACAATTACTATATTCATTTCTCTTATTATTATCAATCTAACTCATATTATTAGCCACATTATGCTTATATGATCGATAGAAAGACAATTACTATACTTATTACACTCACTGTTATCAATCTAACTCATATTATTAACCACATTATGCAAATATGATCGATAGAACGACAATTACTATACTCATTACTCTTATTATTATCAATCTAACTCATATTATTAGCCATATTATGCTTATGTGATCGATAGAACGACAATTACTATACTTATTACTCTTATTATTATGAATCTAACTCATATTATTAACCATATTATGCAGATATGATCGATAGCACGACATTTACTATACTTATTACTCTTATTATTATCAATCTAACTCATATTATTAACCATATTATGCAAATACGATCGATAGAACGACAATTACTATATTCATTTCTCTTATTATTATCAATCTAACTCATATTATTAGCCACATTATGCTTATATGATCGATAGAAAGACAATTACTATACTTATTACACTCACTGTTATCAATCTAACTCATATTATTAACCACATTATGCAAATATGATCGATAGAACGACAATTACTATACTCATTACTCTTATTATTATCAATCTAACTCATATTATTAGCCATATTATGCTTATGTGATCGATAGAACGACAATTACTATACTTATTACTCTAATTATTATGAATCTAACTCATATTATTAACCATATTATGCAGATATGATCGATAGCACGGCATTTACTACACTTATTACTCTTACTATTATCAATCTAACTCAAATTATTAGACATATTATGCTTATGTGATCGACAGAACGACAATTGCTATACTTATTACACTCACTGTTATCAATCTAACTCATATTATTAACCATGTTATGCAGATATGATCGATAGCACGACATTTACTACACTTACTACTCTTATTATTATCAATCTAACTCATATTATTAACCATATTATGCAGATATGATCGATAGCACGACATTTACTATACTTATTACTCTTATTATTATCAGCCTAACTCATATTATTAGCCATATTATGCTTATATGAACGATAGAACGACAATTACTATACTCATTACTCTTATTATTATCAATCTAGCTCATATTATTAACCATATTATGCAAATATGATCGATAGAACGACAATTACTATACTTATTACACTCACTATTATCAATCTAACTCATATTATTAACCATATTATGCAGACATGATCGATAGAACTACAATTAGTATACTCCTTACTCTTATTATTATCAATCTAACTCATATTATTAGCCATATTATGCTTATATGATCGATAGAGCGACAATTACTATATTCATTTCTCTTATTATTATCAATCTAACTCATATTATTAGCCATATTATGCTTATATGATCGATAGAAAGACAATTACTATACTTATTACACTCACTGTTATCAATCTAGATCATATTATTAACCACATTATGCAAATATGATCGATAGAACGACAATTACTATACTTATTACACTCACTATTATCAATCTAACTCATATTATTAACCATATTATGCAGATATGATCGATAGAAAGACAATTACTATACTCATTTCTCTTATTATTATCAATCTAACTTATATTATTAGCCATATTATGCTTATATGATCGATAGAACGACAATTACTATACTTATTACACTCACTGTTATCAATCTAACTCATATTATTAACCATATTATGCACATATGGTCGATAGAACGACAATTACTATACTTATTACTCTTATTATTATGAATCTAACTCATATTATTAACCATATTATGCAGATATGATCGATAGCACGACATTTACTATACTTATTACTCTTATTATTATCAATCTAACTCATATTATTAACCATATTATGCAAATACGATCGATAGAACGACAATTACTATATTCATTTCTCTTATTATTATCAATCTAACTCATATTATTAGCCACATTATGCTTATATGATCGATAGAAAGACAATTACTATACTTATTACACTCACTGTTATCAATCTAACTCATATTATTAACCACATTATGCAAATATGATCGATAGAACGACAATTACTATACTCATTACTCTTATTATTATCAATCTAACTCATATTATTAGCCATATTATGCTTATGTGATCGATAGAACGACAATTACTATACTTATTACTCTTATTATTATGAATCTAACTCATATTATTAACCATATTATGCAGATATGATCGATAGCACGACATTTACTATACTTATTACTCTTATTATTATCAATCTAACTCATATTATTAACCATATTATGCAAATACGATCGATAGAACGACAATTACTATATTCATTTCTCTTATTATTATCAATCTAACTCATATTATTAGCCACATTATGCTTATATGATCGATAGAAAGACAATTACTATACTTATTACACTCACTGTTATCAATCTAACTCATATTATTAACCACATTATGCAAATATGATCGATAGAACGACAATTACTATACTCATTACTCTTATTATTATCAATCTAACTCATATTATTAGCCATATTATGCTTATGTGATCGATAGAACGACAATTACTATACTTATTACTCTTATTATTATGAATCTAACTCATATTATTAACCATATTATGCAGATATGATCGATAGCACGACATTTACTACACTTATTACTCTTACTATTATCAATCTAACTCAAATTATTAGACATATTATGCTTATGTGATCGACAGAACGACAATTACTATACTTATTACACTCACTGTTATCAATCTAACTCATATTATTAACCATGTTATGCAGATATGATCGATAGCACGACATTTACTACACTCACTACTCTTATTTTTATCGATCTAACTCATATTATTAGCCATATTATGGTTATATGATCGATAGAACGACAATTACTATATTCATTTCTCTTATTATTATCAATCTAACTCATATTATTAGCCATATTATGCTTATATGATCGATAGAAAGACAATTACTATACTTATTACACTCACTGTTATCAATCTAACTCATATTATTAACCACATTATGCAAATATGATCGATAGAACGACAATTACTATACTTATTACACTCACTATTATCAATCTAACTCATATTATTAGCCATATTATGCTTATATGATCGATAGAACGACAATTACTATACTTATTACTCTTATTATTATGAATCTAACTCATATTATTAACCATATTATGCTAATATGATCGATAGAACGACAATTACTATACTTATTACACTCACTATTATCAATCTAACTCATATTATTAACCATATTATGCAGATATGATCGATAGCACGACATTTACTACACTTACTACTCTTACTATTATCAATCTAACTCAAATTATTAGACATATTATGCTTATGTGATCGACGGAACGACAATTACTATACTTATTACACTCACTGTTATCAATCTAACTCATATTATTAACCATATTATGCAGATATGATCGATAGCACGGCATTTACTACACTTACTACTCTTATTATTATCAATCTAACTCATATTATTAACCATATTATGCAGATATGATCGATAGCACGACATTTACTATACTTATTACTCTTATTATTATCAATCTAACTCATATTATTAACCATATTATGCAGATATGATCGATAGAACGACAATTACTATACTTATTACTCTCATTATTATCAACCTAACTCATATTATTAGCCATATTATGCTTATCTGATCGACAGAACGACAATTACTATACTTATTACACTCACTGTTATCAATCTAACTGATATTATTAACCATATTATGCAAATACGATCGATAGAACGACAATTACTATACTCATTACTCTTATTATTATCAGCCTAACTCATATTATTAGCCATATTATGCTTATATGAACGATAGAACGACAATTACTATACTCATTACTCTTATTATTATCAATCTAGCTCATATTATTAGCCATATTATGCTAATATGATCGATAGAACGACAATTACTATACTCATTACTCTTATTATTATCAATCTTACTCATATTATTAGCCATATTATGCTTATATGATCGATAGAACGACAATTACTATATTCATTTCTCTTATTATTATCAATCTAACTCATATTATTAGCCACATTATGCTTATATGATCGATAGAAAGACAATTACTATACTTATTACACTCACTGTTATCAATCTAACTCATATTATTAACCACATTATGCAAATATGATCGATAGAACGACAATTACTATACTCATTACTCTTATTATTATCAATCTAACTCATATTATTAGCCATATTATGCTTATGTGATCGATAGAACGACAATTACTATACTTATTACTCTAATTATTATGAATCTAACTCATATTATTAACCATATTATGCAGATATGATCGATAGCACGGCATTTACTACACTTATTACTCTTACTATTATCAATCTAACTCAAATTATTAGACATATTATGCTTATGTGATCGACAGAACGACAATTACTATACTTATTACACTCACTGTTATCAATCTAACTCATATTATTAACCATGTTATGCAGATATGATCGATAGCACGACATTTACTACACTTACTACTCTTATTATTATCAATCTAACTCATATTATTAACCATATTATGCAGATATGATCGATAGCACGACATTTACTATACTTATTACTCTTATTATTATCAGCCTAACTCATATTATTAGCCATATTATGCTTATATGAACGATAGAACGACAATTACTATACTCATTACTCTTATTATTATCAATCTAGCTCATATTATTAACCATATTATGCAAATATGATCGATAGAACGACAATTACTATACTTATTACACTCACTATTATCAATCTAACTCATATTATTAACCATATTATGCAGACATGATCGATAGAACTACAATTAGTATACTCCTTACTCTTATTATTATCAATCTAACTCATATTATTAGCCATATTATGCTTATATGATCGATAGAGCGACAATTACTATATTCATTTCTCTTATTATTATCAATCTAACTCTTATTATTAGCCATATTATGCTTATATGATCGATAGAAAGACAATTACTATACTTATTACACTCACTGTTATCAATCTAGATCATATTATTAACCACATTATGCAAATATGATCGATAGAACGACAATTACTATACTTATTACACTCACTATTATCAATCTAACTCATATTATTAACCATATTATGCAGATATGATCGATAGAAAGACAATTACTATACTCATTTCTCTTATTATTATCAATCTAACTTATATTATTAGCCATATTATGCTTATATGATCGATAGAACGACAATTACTATACTTATTACACTCACTGTTATCAATCTAACTCATATTATTAACCATATTATGCACATATGATCGATAGAACGACAATTACTATACTTATTACTCTTATTATTATGAATCTAACTCATATTATTAACCATATTATGCAGATATGATCGATAGCACGACATTTACTATACTTATTACTCTTATTATTATCAATCTAACTCATATTATTAACCATATTATGCAAATACGATCGATAGAACGACAATTACTATATTCATTTCTCTTATTATTATCAATCTAACTCATATTATTAGCCACATTATGCTTATATGATCGATAGAAAGACAATTACTATACTTATTACACTCACTGTTATCAATCTAACTCATATTATTAACCACATTATGCAAATATGATCGATAGAACGACAATTACTATACTCATTACTCTTATTATTATCAATCTAACTCATATTATTAGCCATATTATGCTTATGTGATCGATAGAACGACAATTACTATACTTATTACTCTTATTATTATGAATCTAACTCATATTATTAACCATATTATGCAGATATGATCGATAGCACGACATTTACTACACTTATTACTCTTACTATTATCAATCTAACTCAAATTATTAGACATATTATGCTTATGTGATCGACAGAACGACAATTACTATACTTATTACACTCACTGTTATCAATCTAACTCATATTATTAACCATGTTATGCAGATATGATCGATAGCACGACATTTACTACACTTACTACTCTTATTTTTATCGATCTAACTCATATTATTAGCCATATTATGGTTATATGATCGATAGAACGACAATTACTATATTCATTTCTCTTATTATTATCAATCTAACTCATATTATTAGCCATATTATGCTTATATGATCGATAGAAAGACAATTACTATACTTATTACACTCACTGTTATCAATCTAACTCATATTATTAACCACATTATGCAAATATGATCGATAGAACGACAATTACTATACTTATTACACTCACTATTATCAATCTAACTCATATTATTAGCCATATTATGCTTATATGATCGATAGAACGACAATTACTATACTTATTACTCTTATTATTATGAATCTAACTCATATTATTAACCATATTATGCTAATATGATCGATAGAACGACAATTACTATACTTATTACACTCACTATTATCAATCTAACTCATATTATTAACCATATTATGCAGATATGATCGATAGCACGACATTTACTACATTTACTACTCTTACTATTATCAATCTAACTTAAATTATTAGACATATTATGCTTATGTGATCGACGGAACGACAATTACTATACTTATTACACTCACTGTTATCAATCTAACTCATATTATTAACCATATTATGCAGATATGATCGATAGCACGACATTTACTACACTGACTACTCTTATTTTTATCGATCTAACTCATATTATTAGCCATATTATGGTTATATGATCGATAGAACGACAATTACTATATTCATTTCTCTTATTATTATCAATCTAACTCATATTATTAGCCACATTATGCTTATATGATCGATAGAAAGACAATTACTATACTTATTACACTCACTGTTATCAATCTAACTCATATTATTAACCACATTATGCAAATATGATCGATAGAACGACAATTACTATACTCATTACTCTTATTATTATCAATCTAACTCATATTATTAGCCATATTATGCTTATGTGATCGATAGAACGACAATTACTATACTTATTACTCTAATTATTATGAATCTAACTCATATTATTAACCATATTATGCAGATATGATCGATAGCACGGCATTTACTACACTTATTACTCTTACTATTATCAATCTAACTCAAATTATTAGACATATTATGCTTATGTGATCGACAGAACGACAATTGCTATACTTATTACACTCACTGTTATCAATCTAACTCATATTATTAACCATGTTATGCAGATATGATCGATAGCACGACATTTACTACACTTACTACTCTTATTATTATCAATCTAACTCATATTATTAACCATATTATGCAGATATGATCGATAGCACGACATTTACTATACTTATTACTCTTATTATTATCAGCCTAACTCATATTATTAGCCATATTATGCTTATATGAACGATAGAACGACAATTACTATACTCATTACTCTTATTATTATCAATCTAGCTCATATTATTAACCATATTATGCAAATATGATCGATAGAACGACAATTACTATACTTATTACACTCACTATTATCAATCTAACTCATATTATTAACCATATTATGCAGACATGATCGATAGAACTACAATTAGTATACTCCTTACTCTTATTATTATCAATCTAACTCATATTATTAGCCATATTATGCTTATATGATCGATAGAGCGACAATTACTATATTCATTTCTCTTATTATTATCAATCTAACTCATATTATTAGCCATATTATGCTTATATGATCGATAGAAAGACAATTACTATACTTATTACACTCACTGTTATCAATCTAGATCATATTATTAACCACATTATGCAAATATGATCGATAGAACGACAATTACTATACTTATTACACTCACTATTATCAATCTAACTCATATTATTAACCATATTATGCAGATATGATCGATAGAAAGACAATTACTATACTCATTTCTCTTATTATTATCAATCTAACTTATATTATTAGCCATATTATGCTTATATGATCGATAGAACGACAATTACTATACTTATTACACTCACTGTTATCAATCTAACTCATATTATTAACCATATTATGCACATATGATCGATAGAACGACAATTACTATACTTATTACTCTTATTATTATGAATCTAACTCATATTATTAACCATATTATGCAGATATGATCGATAGCACGACATTTACTATACTTATTACTCTTATTATTATCAATCTAACTCATATTATTAACCACATTATGCAAATATGATCGATAGAACGACAATTACTATACTCATTACTCTTATTATTATCAATCTAACTCATATTATTAGCCATATTATGCTTATGTGATCGATAGAACGACAATTACTATACTTATTACTCTTATTATTATGAATCTAACTCATATTATTAACCATATTATGCAGATATGATCGATAGCACGACATTTACTACACTTATTACTCTTACTATTATCAATCTAACTCAAATTATTAGACATATTATGCTTATGTGATCGACAGAACGACAATTACTATACTTATTACACTCACTGTTATCAATCTAACTCATATTATTAACCATGTTATGCAGATATGATCGATAGCACGACATTTACTACACTTACTACTCTTATTTTTATCGATCTAACTCATATTATTAGCCATATTATGGTTATATGATCGATAGAACGACAATTACTATATTCATTTCTCTTATTATTATCAATCTAACTCATATTATTAGCCATATTATGCTTATATGATCGATAGAAAGACAATTACTATACTTATTACACTCACTGTTATCAATCTAACTCATATTATTAACCACATTATGCAAATATGATCGATAGAACGACAATTACTATACTTATTACACTCACTATTATCAATCTAACTCATATTATTAGCCATATTATGCTTATATGATCGATAGAACGACAATTACTATACTTATTACTCTTATTATTATGAATCTAACTCATATTATTAACCATATTATGCTAATATGATCGATAGAACGACAATTACTATACTTATTACACTCACTATTATCAATCTAACTCATATTATTAACCATATTATGCAGATATGATCGATAGCACGACATTTACTACATTTACTACTCTTACTATTATCAATCTAACTTAAATTATTAGACATATTATGCTTATGTGATCGACGGAACGACAATTACTATACTTATTACACTCACTGTTATCAATCTAACTCATATTATTAACCATATTATGCAGATATGATCGATAGCACGACATTTACTACACTGACTACTCTTATTTTTATCGATCTAACTCATATTATTAGCCATATTATGGTTATATGATCGATAGAACGACAATTACTATATTCATTTCTCTTATTATTATCAATCTAACTCATATTATTAGCCACATTATGCTTATATGATCGATAGAAAGACAATTACTATACTTATTACACTCACTGTTATCAATCTAACTCATATTATTAACCACATTATGCAAATATGATCGATAGAACGACAATTACTATACTCATTACTCTTATTATTATCAATCTAACTCATATTATTAGCCATATTATGCTTATGTGATCGATAGAACGACAATTACTATACTTATTACTCTAATTATTATGAATCTAACTCATATTATTAACCATATTATGCAGATATGATCGATAGCACGGCATTTACTACACTTATTACTCTTACTATTATCAATCTAACTCAAATTATTAGACATATTATGCTTATGTGATCGACAGAACGACAATTGCTATACTTATTACACTCACTGTTATCAATCTAACTCATATTATTAACCATGTTATGCAGATATGATCGATAGCACGACATTTACTACACTTACTACTCTTATTATTATCAATCTAACTCATATTATTAACCATATTATGCAGATATGATCGATAGCACGACATTTACTATACTTATTACTCTTATTATTATCAGCCTAACTCATATTATTAGCCATATTATGCTTATATGAACGATAGAACGACAATTACTATACTCATTACTCTTATTATTATCAATCTAGCTCATATTATTAACCATATTATGCAAATATGATCGATAGAACGACAATTACTATACTTATTACACTCACTATTATCAATCTAACTCATATTATTAACCATATTATGCAGACATGATCGATAGAACTACAATTAGTATACTCCTTACTCTTATTATTATCAATCTAACTCATATTATTAGCCATATTATGCTTATATGATCGATAGAGCGACAATTACTATATTCATTTCTCTTATTATTATCAATCTAACTCATATTATTAGCCATATTATGCTTATATGATCGATAGAAAGACAATTACTATACTTATTACACTCACTGTTATCAATCTAGATCATATTATTAACCACATTATGCAAATATGATCGATAGAACGACAATTACTATACTTATTACACTCACTATTATCAATCTAACTCATATTATTAACCATATTATGCAGATATGATCGATAGAAAGACAATTACTATACTCATTTCTCTTATTATTATCAATCTAACTTATATTATTAGCCATATTATGCTTATATGATCGATAGAACGACAATTACTATACTTATTACACTCACTGTTATCAATCTAACTCATATTATTAACCATATTATGCACATATGATCGATAGAACGACAATTACTATACTTATTACTCTTATTATTATGAATCTAACTCATATTATTAACCATATTATGCAGATATGATCGATAGCACGACATTTACTATACTTATTACTCTTATTATTATCAATCTAACTCATATTATTAACCACATTATGCAAATATGATCGATAGAACGACAATTACTATACTCATTACTCTTATTATTATCAATCTAACTCATATTATTAGCCATATTATGCTTATGTGATCGATAGAACGACAATTACTATACTTATTACTCTTATTATTATGAATCTAACTCATATTATTAACCATATTATGCAGATATGATCGATAGCACGACATTTACTACACTTATTACTCTTACTATTATCAATCTAACTCAAATTATTAGACATATTATGCTTATGTGATCGACAGAACGACAATTACTATACTTATTACACTCACTGTTATCAATCTAACTCATATTATTAACCATGTTATGCAGATATGATCGATAGCACGACATTTACTACACTTACTACTCTTATTTTTATCGATCTAACTCATATTATTAGCCATATTATGGTTATATGATCGATAGAACGACAATTACTATATTCATTTCTCTTATTATTATCAATCTAACTCATATTATTAGCCATATTATGCTTATATGATCGATAGAAAGACAATTACTATACTTATTACACTCACTGTTATCAATCTAACTCATATTATTAACCACATTATGCAAATATGATCGATAGAACGACAATTACTATACTTATTACACTCACTATTATCAATCTAACTCATATTATTAGCCATATTATGCTGATATGATCGATAGAACGACAATTACTATACTTATTACTCTTATTATTATGAATCTAACTCATATTATTAACCATATTATGCTAATATGATCGATAGAACGACAATTACTATACTTATTACACTCACTATTATCAATCTAACTCATATTATTAACCATATTATGCAGATATGATCGATAGCACGACATTTACTACACTTACTACTCTTACTATTATCAATCTAACTCAAATTATTAGACATATTATGCTTATGTGATCGACGGAACGACAATTACTATACTTATTACACTCACTGTTATCAATCTAACTCATATTATTAACCATATTATGCAGATATGATCGATAGCACGGCATTTACTACACTTACTACTCTTATTATTATCAATCTAACTCATATTATTAACCATATTATGCAGATATGATCGATAGCACGACATTTACTATACTTATTACTCTTATTATTATCAATCTAACTCATATTATTAACCATATTATGCAGATATGATCGATAGAACGACAATTACTATACTTATTACTCTCATTATTATCAACCTAACTCATATTATTAGCCATATTATGCTTATCTGATCGACAGAACGACAATTACTATACTTATTACACTCACTGTTATCAATCTAACTGATATTATTAACCATATTATGCAAATACGATCGATAGAACGACAATTACTATACTCATTACTCTTATTATTATCAGCCTAACTCATATTATTAGCCATATTATGCTTATATGAACGATAGAACGACAATTACTATACTCATTACTCTTATTATTATCAATCTAGCTCATATTATTAGCCATATTATGCTAATATGATCGATAGAACGACAATTACTATACTCATTACTCTTATTATTATCAATCTTACTCATATTATTAGCCATATTATGCTTATATGATCGATAGAACGACAATTACTATATTCATTTCTCTTATTATTATCAATCTAACTCATATTATTAGCCACATTATGCTTATATGATCGATAGAAAGACAATTACTATACTTATTACACTCACTGTTATCAATCTAACTCATATTATTAACCACATTATGCAAATATGATCGATAGAACGACAATTACTATACTCATTACTCTTATTATTATCAATCTAACTCATATTATTAGCCATATTATGCTTATGTGATCGATAGAACGACAATTACTATACTTATTACTCTAATTATTATGAATCTAACTCATATTATTAACCATATTATGCAGATATGATCGATAGCACGGCATTTACTACACTTATTACTCTTACTATTATCAATCTAACTCAAATTATTAGACATATTATGCTTATGTGATCGACAGAACGACAATTACTATACTTATTACACTCACTGTTATCAATCTAACTCATATTATTAACCATGTTATGCAGATATGATCGATAGCACGACATTTACTACACTTACTACTCTTATTATTATCAATCTAACTCATATTATTAACCATATTATGCAGATATGATCGATAGCACGACATTTACTATACTTATTACTCTTATTATTATCAGCCTAACTCATATTATTAGCCATATTATGCTTATATGAACGATAGAACGACAATTACTATACTCATTACTCTTATTATTATCAATCTAGCTCATATTATTAACCATATTATGCAAATATGATCGATAGAACGACAATTACTATACTTATTACACTCACTATTATCAATCTAACTCATATTATTAACCATATTATGCAGACATGATCGATAGAACTACAATTAGTATACTCCTTACTCTTATTATTATCAATCTAACTCATATTATTAGCCATATTATGCTTATATGATCGATAGAGCGACAATTACTATATTCATTTCTCTTATTATTATCAATCTAACTCATATTATTAGCCATATTATGCTTATATGATCGATAGAAAGACAATTACTATACTTATTACACTCACTGTTATCAATCTAGATCATATTATTAACCACATTATGCAAATATGATCGATAGAACGACAATTACCATACTTATTACTCTTATTATTATGAATCTAACTCATATTATTAACCATATTATGCAGATATGATCGATAGCACGACATTTACTACACTTATTACTCTTACTATTATCAATCTAACTCAAATTATTAGACATATTATGCTTATGTGATCGACAGAACGACAATTACTATACTTATTACACTCACTGTTATCAATCTAACTCATATTATTAACCATGTTATGCAGATATGATCGATAGCACGACATTTACTACACTTACTACTCTTATTTTTATCGATCTAACTCATATTATTAGCCATATTATGGTTATATGATCGATAGAACGACAATTACTATATTCATTTCTCTTATTATTATCAATCTAACTCATATTATTAGCCATATTATGCTTATATGATCGATAGAAAGACAATTACTATACTTATTACACTCACTGTTATCAATCTAACTCATATTATTAACCACATTATGCAAATATGATCGATAGAACGACAATTACTATACTTATTACACTCACTATTATCAATCTAACTCATATTATTAGCCATATTATGCTTATATGATCGATAGAACGACAATTACTATACTTATTACTCTTATTATTATGAATCTAACTCATATTATTAACCATATTATGCTAATATGATCGATAGAACGACAATTACTATACTTATTACACTCACTATTATCAATCTAACTCATATTATTAACCATATTATGCAGATATGATCGATAGCACGACATTTACTACATTTACTACTCTTACTATTATCAATCTAACTTAAATTATTAGACATATTATGCTTATGTGATCGACGGAACGACAATTACTATACTTATTACACTCACTGTTATCAATCTAACTCATATTATTAACCATATTATGCAGATATGATCGATAGCACGGCATTTACTACACTTACTACTCTTATTATTATCAATCTAACTCATATTATTAACCATATTATACAGATATGATCGATAGCACGACATTTACTATACTTATTACTCTTATTATTATCAATCTAACTCATATTATTAACCATATTATGCAGATATGATCGATAGAACGACAATTACTATACTTATTACTCTCATTATTATCAACCTAACTCATATTATTAGCCATATTATGCTTATCTGATCGACAGAACGACAATTACTATACTTATTACACTCACTGTTATCAATCTAACTGATATTATTAACCATATTATGCAAATACGATCGATAGAACGACAATTACTATACTCATTACTCTTATTATTATCAGCCTAACTCATATTATTAGCCATATTATGCTTATATGGACGATAGAACGACAATTACTATACTCATTACTCTTATTATTATCAATCTAGCTCATATTATTAGCCATATTATGCTAATATGATCGATAGAACGACAATTACTATACTCATTACTCTTATTATTATCAATCTTACTCATATTATTAGCCATATTATGCTTATATGATCGATAGAACGACAATTACTATATTCATTTCTCTTATTATTATTAATCTAACTCATATTATTAGCCACATTATGCTTATATGATCGATAGAAAGACAATTACTATACTTATTACACTCACTGTTATCAATCTAACTCATATTATTAACCACATTATGCAAATATGATCGATAGAACGACAATTACTATACTCATTACTCTTATTATTATCAGCCTAACTCATATTATTAGCCATATTAGGCTTATATGAACGATAGAACGACAATTACTATACTCATTACTCTTATTATTATCAGCCTAACTCATATTATTAGCCATATTATGCTTATATGATCGACAGAACGACAATTACTATACTTATTACACTCACTATTATCAATCTAACTCATATTATTATCCATATTATGCAGATATGATCGATAGCACGACATTTACTGTACTTATTGCGCTTATTGTTATCAATCTAACTCATATTATTAACCATATTATGCAGATATGATCGATAGAACTACAATGAGTATACTCATTTCTCTTATTATTATCAATCTAACTCATATCATTAGCCATATTATGCTTATATGATCGATCGAACGACAATGACTATACTCACTTCTCTTATTATTATCAATCTTACTCATATTATTAGCCATATTATGCTTATATGATCGATCGAACGACAATGACTATACTCACTTCTCTTATTATTATCAATCTAACTCATATTATTAACCATATTATGCATATATGATCGATAGAACTACAATTAGTATACTCATTACTCTTATTATTATCAATCTTACTCATATTATTAGCCATATTATGCTTATATGATCGATAGAACGACAATTACTATATTCATTTCTCTTATTATTATCAATCTAACTCATATTATTAGCCACATTATGCTTATATGATCGATAGAAAGACAATTACTATACTTATTACACTCACTGTTATCAATCTAACTCATATTATTAACCACATTATGCAAATATGATCGATAGAACGACAATTACTATACTCATTACTCTTATTATTATCAGCCTAACTCATATTATTAGCCATATTAGGCTTATATGAACGATAGAACGACAATTACTATACTCATTACTCTTATTATTATCAGCCTAACTCATATTATTAGCCATATTATGCTTATATGATCGATAGAACGACAATTACTATACTTATTACTCTCATTATTATCAATCTAACTCATATTATTAGCCATATTATGCTTATGTGATCGCTAGAACGACAATTACTATACTTATTACTCTTATTATTATGAATCTAACTCATATTATTAACCATATTATGCAGATATGATCGATAGCACGACATTTACTACACTTATTACTCTTACTATTATCAATCTAACTCAAACTATTAGACATGTTATGCTTATGTGATCGACAGAACGACAATTACTATACTTATTACACTCACTGTTATCAATCTAACTCATATTATTAACCATATTATGCAGATATGATCGATAGCACGACATTTACTACACTTACTACTCTTATTATTATCAATCTAACTCATATTACTAACCATATTATGCAGATATGATCGATAGCACGACATTTACTATACTTATTACTCTTATTATTATCAATCTAACTCATATTATTAACCATATTATGCAGATATGATCGATAGAACGACAATTACTGTACTTATTACTCTCATTATTATCAACCTAACTCATATTATTAGCCATATTATGCTTATATGATCGACAGAACGACAATTACTATACGTATTACACTCACTGTTATCAATCTAACGCATATTATTAACCATATTATGCAAATACGATCGATAGAACGACAATTACTATACTCATTACTCTTATATTTATCAATCTAACTCATATTATTAGGCAGATTATGCTTTTATGATCGGTAGAACGATAATTACTATACCTACTACTCTTATTATTATCAATCTAACTTATATCATTAGCCCATATTATGCTTATATGATCGATCGAACGACAATGACTATACTCACTTCTCTTATTATTATCAATCTAACTCATATTATTAGCCATATTATGCTTATACGATCGATAGAACGACAATTACTATACTTATTACACTCACTGTTATCAATCTAACTCTTATTATTAACCATATTATGCAGATATGATCGATAGAACTACAATTAGTATACTCCTTACTCTTATTATTATCAATCTAACTCATATTATTAGCCATATTATGCTTATATGATCGCTGGAACGACAATTACTACATTCATTTCTCTTATTATTATCAATCTAACTCATATTATTAGCCATATTATGCTTATACGATCGATAGAAAGACAATTACTATACTTATTACACTCACTGTTATCAATCTAACTCATATTATTAACCACATTATGCAAATATGATCGATAGAACGACAATTACTATACTTATTACACTCACTATTATCAGTCTAACTCATATTATTAGCCATATTATGCTTATATGATCGATAGAACAACAATTACTATACTTATTACTCTTATTATTATGAATCTAACTCATATTATTAACCATATTATGCTAATATGATCGATAGAACGACAATTACTATACTTATTACACTCACTATTATCAATCTAACTCATATTATTAACCATATTATGCAGATATGATCGATAGCACGACATTTACTACACTTACTACTCTTATTTTTATCAATCTAACTCATATTATTAGCCATATTATGGTTATATGATCGATAGAACGACAATTACTATATTCATTTCTCTTATTATTATCAATCTAACTCATATTATTAGCCACATTATGCTTATATGATCGATAGAAAGACAATTACTATACTTATTACACTCACTGTTATCAATCTAACTCATATTATTAACCACATTATGCAAATATGATCGATAGAACGACAATTACTATACTCATTACTCTTATTATTATCAATCTAACTCATATTATTAGCCATATTATGCTTATGTGATCGATAGAACGACAATTACTATACTTATTACTCTAATTATTATGAATCTAACTCATATTATTAACCATATTATGCAGATATGATCGATAGCACGGCATTTACTACACTTATTACTCTTACTATTATCAATCTAACTCAAATTATTAGACATATTATGCTTATGTGATCGACAGAACGACAATTACTATACTTATTACACTCACTGTTATCAATCTAACTCATATTATTAACCATGTTATGCAGATATGATCGATAGCACGACATTTACTACACTTACTACTCTTATTATTATCAATCTAACTCATATTATTAACCATATTATGCAGATATGATCGATAGCACGACATTTACTATACTTATTACTCTTATTATTATCAATCTAACTCATATTATTAACCATATTATGCAGATATGATCGATAGAATGACAATTACTATACTTATTACTCTCATTATCATCAACCTAACTCATATTATTAGCCATATTATGCTTATATGATCGACAGAACGACAATTACTATACTTATTACACTCACTGTTATCAATCTAACTCATATTATTAACCACATTATGCAAATATGATCGATAGAACGACAATTACTATACTCATTACTCTTATTATTATCAGCCTAACTCATATTATTAGCCATATTAGGCTTATATGAACGATAGAACGACAATTACTATACTCATTACTCTTATTATTATCAGCCTAACTCATATTATTAGCCATATTATGCTTATATGATCGATAGAACGACAATTACTATACTTATTACTCTCATTATTATCAATCTAACTCATATTGTTAGCCATATTATGCTTATATGATCGATAGGACGACAATTACTATACTTATTACTCTTATATTTATCAATCTAACTCATATTATTAGGCAGATTATGCTTTTATGATCGGTAGAACGATAATTACTATACCTATTACTCTTATTATTATCAATCTAACTTATATCATTAGCCCATATTATGCTTATATGATCGATCGAACGACAATGACTATACTCACTTCTCTTATTATTATCAATCTAACTCATATTATTAGCCATATTATGCTTATACGATCGATAGAACGACAATTACTATACTTATTACACTCACTGTTATCAATCTAACTCATATTATTAACCACATTATGCAAATATGATCGATAGAACGACAATTACTATACTCATTACTCTTATTATTATCAATCTAACTCATATTGTTAGCCATATTATGCTTATATGATCGATAGGACGACAATTACTATACTGATTACTCTTATATTTATCAATCTAACTCATATTATTAGGCAGATTATGCTTTCATGATCGGTAGAACGATAATTACTATACCTATTACTCTTATTATTATCAATCTAACTTATATCATTAGCCATATTATGCTTATATGATCGATCGAACGACAATGACTATACTCACTTCTCTTATTATTATCAATCTAACTCATATTATTAGCCATATTATGCTTATACGATCGATAGAACGACAACTACTATACTTATTACACTCACTGTTATCAATCTAACTCTTATTATTAACCATATTATGCAGATATGATCGATAGAACTACAATTAGTATACTCCTTACTCTTATTATTATCAATCTAACTCATATTATTAGCCATATTATGCTTATAAGATCGATAGAACGACAATTACTATATTCATTTATCATATCTATTATCTATAATCTAATTCAATTACTTATTCATTTATGCTTATTATCAATCTAAATTCATATTATTAGCCTTCATATTACTATATTCATTCTCTTATTATTATCAATCTAACTCATATTATTAGCCATATTATGCTTATATGTTCGATGAAAAGACAATTACTATACTTATTACACTCACTGTTATCAATCTAACTCATATTATTAACCATATTATGCTTATATGATCGATAGAACGACAATTACTATATTCATTTCTCTTATTATTATCAATCTAACTCATATTATTAGCCATATTATGCTTATATGTTCGATAGAAAGACAATTACTATACTTATTACACTCACTGTTATCAATCTAACTCATATTATTAACCACATTATGCAAATATGATCGATAGAACGACAATTACTATACTCATTACTCTTATTATTATCAGCCTAACTCATATTATAAGCCATATTATGCTAATATGATCGATAGAACGACAATTACTATACTTATTACACTCACTATTATCAATCTAACTCATATTATTAGCCATATTATGCTTATGTGATCGATAGAACGACAATTACTATACTTATTACTCTTATTATTATGAATCTAACTCATATTATTAACCATATTATGCTAATATGATCGATAGAACGACAATTACTATACTCATTACTCTTATTATTATCAATCTAACTCATATTGTTAGCCATTTTATGCTTATATGATCGATAGGACGACAATTACTATACTGATTACTCTTATATTTATCAATCTAACTCATATTATTAGGCAGATTATGCTTTTATGATCGGTAGAAGGATAATTACTATACCTATTACTCTTATTATTATCAATCTAACTTATATCATTAGGCATATTATGCTTATATGATCGATCGAACGACAATGACTATACTCACTTCTCTTATTATTATCAATCTAACTCATATTATTAGCCATATTATGCTTATACGATCGATAGAACGACAATTACTATACTTATTACACTCACTGTTATCAATCTAACTCTTATTATTAACCATATTATGCAGATATGATCGATAGAACTACAATTAGTATACTCCTTACTCTTATTATTATCAATCTAACTCATATTATTAGCCATATTATGCTTATATGTTCGATAGAAAGACAATTACTATACTTATTACACTCACTGTTATCAATCTAACTCATATTATTAACCACATTATGCAAATATGATCGATAGAACGACAATTACTATACTCATTACTCTTGTTATTATCAGCCTAACTCATATTATTAGCCATATTATGCTTATATGATCGACAGAACGACAATTACTATACTTATTACACTCACTGTTATCAATCTAACTCATATTATTAACCATATTATGCAAATACGATCGATAGAACGACAATTACTATACTCATTACTCTTATTATTATCAGCCTAACTCATATTATTAGCCATATTATGCTTATATGAACGATAGAACGACAATTACTATACTTATTACACTCACTATTATCAATCTAACTCATATTATTAGCCATATTATGCTTATATGATCGATAGAACGACAATTACTATACTTATTACTCTCATTATTATCAACCTAACTCATATTATTAGCCATATTATGCTTATATGATCGACAGAACGACAATTACTATACTTATTACACTCACTGTTATCAATCTAACTCATATTATTAACCATATTATGCAAATATGATCGATAGAACGACAATTAGTATACTCATTACTCTTATTATTATCAGCCTAACTCATATTATTAGCCATATTATGCTTATATGAACGATAGAACGACAATTACTATACTCATTACTCTTATTATTATCAATCTAGCACATATTATTAACCATATTATGCCAATATGATCGATAGAACGACAATTACTGTACTTATTACACTCACTATTATCAATCTAACTCATATTATTAACCATATTATGCGGATATGATCGATAGCATGACATTTACTACACTTATTACTCTTATTATTATCGATCTAACTCATATTATTAGCTATATTATGCTTATATTATCGAGAGAAGGACAATTACTATACTTATTACACTCACTGTTATCAATCGAACTCATATTATTAACCATATTATGCAGATATGATCGATAGCACGACATTTACTACACTTACTACTCTTATTATTATCAATCTAACTCATATTATTAGCCATATTATGCTTATATGAACGATAGAACGACAATTACTATACTTATTACACTCACTATTATCAATCTAACTCATATTATTAGCCATATTATGCTTATATGATCGATAGAACGACAATTACTATACTTATTACTCTCATTATTATCAACCTAACTCATATTATTAGCCATATTATGCTTATATGATCGACAGAACGACAATTACTATACTTATTACACTCACTGTTATCAATCTAACTCATATTATTAACCATATTATGCAAATATGATCGATAGAACGACAATTAGTATACTCATTACTCTTATTATTATCAGCCTAACTCATATTATTAGCCATATTATGATTATATGAACGATAGAACGACAATTACTATACACATTACTCTTATTATTATCAATCTAGCACATATTATTAACCATATTATGCCAATATGATCGATAGAACGACAATTACTGTACTTATTACACTCACTATTATCAATCTAACTCATATTATTAACCATATTATGCGGATATGATCGATAGCATGACATTTACTACACTTATTACTCTTATTATT
Source organism: Megachile rotundata (assembly GCF_050947335.1). Lineage (NCBI taxonomy): Eukaryota > Metazoa > Arthropoda > Insecta > Hymenoptera > Megachilidae > Megachile > Megachile rotundata. The sequence continues at coordinate 107,251 of NW_027473732.1, read as the reverse complement.
ATCGATCTAACTCATATTATTAGCTATATTATGCTTATATTATCGAGAGAACGACAATTACTATACTTATTACGCTCACTGTTATCAATCTAACTCATATTATTAACCATATTATGCAGATATGATCGATAGCACGACATTTACTACACTTACTACTCTTATTATTATCAATCTAACTCATATTATTAGCCATATTATGCTTATATGATCGATAGGACGACAATTACTATATTCATTTCTCTTATTATTATCAATCTAATTCATATTATTAGCCATATTATGCTTATATGATCGACAGAACGACAATTACTATACTTATTACTCTCATTATTATCAGCCTAACTCATATTATTAGCCATATTATGTTAATATGATCGATAGAACGACAATTACTATACATAGTACACTCACTATTATCAATCTAACTCATATTATTAACCACATTATGCAAATATGATCGATAGAACGACAATGACTATACTCATTACTCTTATTATTATCAGCCTAACTCATATTATAAGCCATATTATGCTAATATGATCGATAGAACTACAATTACTATACTTATTACACTCACTATTATCAATCTAACTCACATTATTAACCATATTATGCAGATATGATCGATACAAAGACAATTACTATAGTCATTTCTTTTATTACTATCAATCTAATTCATATTATTAGCCATATTATGCTTATATGATCGATAGAACGACAATTACTATACTTATTACTCTCATTATTATCAATCTAACTCATATTATTAGCCATATTATGCTTATGTGATCGATAGAACGACAATTACTATACTTATTACTCTTATTATTATGAATCTAACTCATATTATTAACCATATTATGCAGATATGATCGATAGCACGACATTTACTACACTTATTACTCTTACTATTATCAATCTAACTCAGATTATTAGCCATATTATGCTTATGTGATCGACAGAACGACAATTACTATACTTATTACACTCACTGTTATCAATCTAACTCATATTATTAACCATATTATGCAGATATGATCGATAGCACGACATTTACTACACTTACTACTCTTATTATTATCAATCTAACTCATATTATTAGCCATATTATGGTTATATGATCGATAGAACGACGATTACTATATTCATTTCTCTTATTATTATCAATCTAACTCATATTATTAGCCACATTATGCTTATATGATCGATAGAAAGACAATTACTATACTTATTACACTCACTGTTATCAATCTAACTCATATTATTAACCACATTATGCAAATATGATCGATAGAACCACAATTACTATACTCATTACTCTTATTATTATCAATCTAACTCATATTGTTAGCCATATTATGCTTATATGATCGATAGGACGACAATTACTATACTGATTACTCTTATATTTATCAATCTAACTCATATTATTAGGCAGATTATGCTTTTATGATCGGTAGAACGATAATTACTATACCTATTACTCTTATTATTATCAATCTAACTTATATCATTAGCCATATTATGCTTATATGATCGATCGAACGACAATGACTATACTCACTTCTCTTATTATTATCAATCTAACTCATATTATTAGCCATATTATGCTTATACGATCGATAGAACGACAATTACTATACTTATTACACTCACTGTTATCAATCTAACTCTTATTATTAACCATATTATGCAGATATGATCGATAGAACTACAATTAGTATACTCCTTACTCTTATTATTATCAATCTAACTCATATTATTAGCCATATTATGCTTATATGATCGATAGAACGACAATTACTATATTCATTTCTCTTATTATTATCAATCTAATTCATATTATTAGCCATATTATGCTTATATGATCGATAGAACGACAATTACTATATTCATTTCTCTTATTATTATCAATCTAACTCATATTATTAGCCATATTATGCTTATATGTTCGATAAAAAGACAATTACTATACTTATTACACTCACTGTTATCAATCTAACTCATATTATTAACCATATTATGCTTATATGATCGATAGAACGACAATTACTATATTCATTTCTCTTATTATTATCAATCTAACTCATATTATTAGCCATATTATGCTTATATGTTCGATAGAAAGACAATTACTATACTTATTACACTCACTGTTATCAATCTAACTCATATTATTAACCACATTATGCAAATATGATCGATAGAACGACAATTACTATACTCATTACTCTTATTATTATCAGCCTAACTCATATTATTAGCCATATTATGCTTATATGATCGATAGAACGACAATTACTATACTTATTACTCTCATTGTTATCAATCTAACTCATATTATTAGCCATATTATGCTTATGTGATCGCTAGAACGACAATTACTATACTTATTACTCTTATTATTATGAATCTAACTCATATTATTAACCATATTATGCAGATATGATCGACAGAACGACAATTACTATACGTATTACACTCACTGTTATCAATCTAACGCATATTATTAACCATATTATGCAAATACGATCGATAGAACGACAATTACTATACTCATTACTCTTATTATTATCAGCCTAACTCATATTATTAGCCATATTATGCAGATATGATCGACAGCACGACATTTACTACACTTACTACTCTTATTTTTATCAATCTAACTCATATTATTAACCATATTATGCAAATACGATCGATAGAACGACAATTACTATATTCATTTCTCTTATTATTATCAATCTAACTCATATTATTAGCCACATTATGCTTATATGATCGATAGAAAGACAATTACTATACTTATTACACTCACTGTTATCAATCTAACTCATATTATTAACCACATTATGCAAATATGATCGATAGAACGACAATTACTATACTCATTACTCTTATTATTATCAATCTAACTCATATTATTAGCCATATTATGCTTATGTGATCGATAGAACGACAATTACTATACTTATTACTCTAATTATTATGAATCTAACTCATATTATTAACCATATTATGCAGATATGATCGATAGCACGGCATTTACTACACTTATTACTCTTACTATTATCAATCTAACTCAAATTATTAGACATATTATGCTTATGTGATCGACAGAACGAGAATTACTATACTTATTACACTCACTGTTATCAATCTAACCCATATTATTAACCATGTTATGCAGATATGATCGATAGCACGACATTTACTACACTTACTACTCTTATTATTATCAATCTAACTCATATTATTAACCATATTATGCAGATATGATTGATAGCACGACATTTACTATACTTATTACTCTTATTATTATCAATCTAACTCATATTATTAACCATATTATGCAGATATGATCGATAGAATGACAATTACTATACTTATTACTCTCATTATTTTCAACCTAACTCATATTATTAGCCATATTATGCTTATATGATCGACAGAACGACAATTACTATACTTATTACACTCACTGTTATCAATCTAACTGATATTATTAACCATATTATGCAAATACGATCGATAGAACGGCAATTACTATACTCATTACTCTTATTATTATCAGCCTAACTCATATTATTAGCCATATTATGCTTATATGAACGATAGAACGACAATTACTATACTCATTACTCTTATTATTATCAATCTAGCTCATATTATTAACCATATTATGCTAATATGATCGATAGAACGACAATTACTATACTCATTACTCTTATTATTATCAATCTAACTCATATTGTTAGCCATATTATGCTTATATGATCGATAGGACGACAATTACTATACTTATTACTCTTATATTTATCAATCTAACTCATATTATTAGGCAGATTATGCTTTTATGATCGGTAGAACGATAATTACTATACCTATTACTCTTATTATTATCAATCTAACTTATATCATTAGCCCATATTATGCTTATATGATCGATCGAACGACAATGACTATACTCACTTCTCTTATTATTATCAATCTAACTCATATTATTAGCCATATTATGCTTATACGATCGATAGAACGACAATTACTATACTTATTACACTCACTGTTATCAATCTAACTCTTATTATTAACCATATTATGCAGATATGATCGATAGAACTACAATTAGTATACTCCTTACTCTTATTATTATCAATCTAACTCATATTATTAGCCATATTATGCTTATATGATCGATAGAACGACAATTACTATATTCATTTCTCTTATTATTATCAGCCTAACTCATATTATTAGCCATATTATGCTTACATGAACGATAGAACGACAATTACTATACTCATTACTCTTATTATTATCAATCTAACTCATATTATTAACCATATTATGCTAATATGATCGATAGAACGACAATTACTATACTCATTACTCTTATTATTATCAATCTAACTCATATTGTTAGCCATATTATGCTTATATGATCGATAGGACGACAATTACTATACTGATGACTCTTATATTTATCAATCTAACTCATATTATTAGGCAGATTATGCTTTTATGATCGGTAGAACGATAATTACTATACCTATTACTCTTATTATTATCAATCTAACTTATATCATTAGCCATATTATGCTTATATGATCGATCGAACGACAATGACTATACTCACTTCTCTTATTATTATCAATCTAACTCATATTATTAGCCATATTATGCTTATACGATCGATAGAACGACAACTACTATACTTATTACACTCACTGTTATCAATCTAACTCTTATTATTAACCATATTATGCAGATATGATCGATAGAACTACAATTAGTATACTCCTTACTCTTATTATTATCAATCTAACTCATATTATTAGCCATATTATGCTTATATGATCGATAGAACGACAATTACTATATTCATTTCTCTTATTATTATCAATCTAATTCATATTATTAGCCATATTATGCTTATATGATCGATAGAACGACAATTACTATATTCATTTCTCTTATTATTATCAATCTAACTCATATTATTAGCCATATTATGCAGATATGATCGATAGCACGACATTTACTACACATACTACTCTTATTATTATCAATCTAACTCATATTATTAACCATATTATGCTTATATGATCGATAGGACGACAATTACTATATTCATTTCTCTTATTATTATCAATCTAATTCATATTATTAGCCATATTATGCTTATATGATCGACAGAACGACAATTACTATACTTATTACTCTCATTATTATCAGCCTAACTCATATTATTAGCCATATTATGCTTATATGAACGATAGAACGACAATTACTATAATCATTACTCTTATTATTATCAATCTAGCTCATATTATTAACCATATTATGCCAATATGATCGATAGAACGACAACTACTGTACTTATTACACTCACTATTATCAATCTAACTCATATTATTAACCATATTATGCGGATATGATCGATAGCATGACATTTACTACACTTATTACTCTTATTATTATCGATCTAACTCATATTATTAGCTATATTATGCTTATATTATCGAGAGAACGACAATTACTATACTTATTACACTCACTGTTATCAATCTAACTCATATTATTAACCATATTATGCAGATATGATCGATACAAAGACAATTACTATAGTCATTTCTTTTATTACTATCAATCTAATTCATATTATTAGCCATATTATGCTTATATGATCGATAGAACGACAATTACTATACTTATTACTCTCATTATTATCAATCTAACTCATATTATTAGCCATATTATGCTTATGTGATCGATAGAACGACAATTACTATACTTATTACTCTTATTATTATGAATCTAACTCATATTATTAACCATATTATGCAGATATGATCGATAGCACGACATTTACTACACTTATTACTCTTACTATTATCAATCTAACTCAGATTATTAGCCATATTATGCTTATGTGATCGACAGAACGACAATTACTATACTTATTACACTCACTGTTATCAATCTAACTCATATTATTAACCATATTATGCAAATATGATCGATAGAACGACAATTAGTATTCTCATTACTCTTATTATTATCAGCCCAACTCATATTATTAGCCATATTATGCTTATATGAACGATAGAACGACAATTACTATACTCATTACTCTTATTATTATCAATCTAGCTCATATTATTAACCATATTATGCCAATATGATCGATAGAACGACAATTACTGTACTTATTACACTCACTATTATCAATCTAACTCATATTATTAACCATATTATGCGGATATGATCGATAGCATGACATTTACTACACTTATTACTCTTATTATTATCGATCTAACTCATATTATTAGCTATATTATGCTTATATTATCGAGAGAACGACAATTACTATACTTATTACACTCACTGTTATCAATCTAACTCATATTATTAACCATATTATGCAGATATGATCGATAGCACGACATTTACTACACTTACTACTCTTATTATTATCAATCTAACTCATATTATTAGCCATATTATGCTTATATGTTCGATAGAAAGACAATTACTATACTTATTACACTCACTGTTATCAATCTAACTCATATTATTAACCACATTATGCAAATATGATCGATAGAACGACAATTACTATACTCATTACTCTTATTATTATCAGCCTAACTCATATTATAAGCCATATTATGCTAATATGATCGATAGAACGACAATTACTATACTTATTACACTCACTATTATCAATCTAACTCATATTATTAGCCATATTATGCTTATGTGATCGATAGAACGACAATTACTATATTCATTTCTCTTATTATTATCAATCTAACTCATATTATTAGCCATATTATGCAGATATGATCGATAGCACGACATTTACTACACATACTACTCTTATTATTATCAATCTAACTCATATTATTAACCATATTATGCTTATATGATCGATAGGACGACAATTACTATATTCATTTCTCTTATTATTATCAATCTAATTCATATTATTAGCCATATTATGCTTATATGATCGATAGAACGACAATTACTATATTCATTTCTCTTATTATTATCAGCCTAACTCATATTATTAGCCATATTATGCTTACATGAACGATAGAACGACAATTACTATACTCATTACTCTTATTATTATCAATCTAACTCATATTATTAACCATATTATGCTAATATGATCGATAGAACGACAATTACTATACTCATTACTCTTATTATTATCAATCTAACTCATATTGTTAGCCATATTATGCTTATATGATCGATAGGACGACAATTACTATACTGATGACTCTTATATTTATCAATCTAACTCATATTATTAGGCAGATTATGCTTTTATGATCGGTAGAACGATAATTACTATACCTATTACTCTTATTATTATCAATCTAACTTATATCATTAGCCATATTATGCTTATATGATCGATCGAACGACAATGACTATACTCACTTCTCTTATTATTATCAATCTAACTCATATTATTAGCCATATTATGCTTATACGATCGATAGAACGACAACTACTATACTTATTACACTCACTGTTATCAATCTAACTCTTATTATTAACCATATTATGCAGATATGATCGATAGAACTACAATTAGTATACTCCTTACTCTTATTATTATCAATCTAACTCATATTATTAGCCATATTATGCTTATATGATCGATAGAACGACAATTACTATATTCATTTCTCTTATTATTATCAATCTAATTCATATTATTAGCCATATTATGCTTATATGATCGATAGAACGACAATTACTATATTCATTTCTCTTATTATTATCAATCTAACTCATATTATTAGTCATATTATGCAGATATGATCGATAGCACGACATTTACTACACATACTACTCTTATTATTATCAATCTAACTCATATTATTAACCATATTATGCTTATATGATCGATAGGACGACAATTACTATATTCATTTCTCTTATTATTATCAATCTAATTCATATTATTAGCCATATTATGCTTATATGATCGACAGAACGACAATTACTATACTTATTACTCTCATTATTATCAGCCTAACTCATATTATTAGCCATATTATGCTTATATGAACGATAGAACGACAATTACTATAATCATTACTCTTATTATTATCAATCTAGCTCATATTATTAACCATATTATGCCAATATGATCGATAGAACGACAACTACTGTACTTATTACACTCACTATTATCAATCTAACTCATATTATTAACCATATTATGCGGATATGATCGATAGCATGACATTTACTACACTTATTACTCTTATTATTATCGATCTAACTCATATTATTAGCTATATTATGCTTATATTATCGAGAGAACGACAATTACTATACTTATTACACTCACTGTTATCAATCTAACTCATATTATTAACCATATTATGCAGATATGATCGATACAAAGACAATTACTATAGTCATTTCTTTTATTACTATCAATCTAATTCATATTATTAGCCATATTATGCTTATATGATCGATAGAACGACAATTACTATACTTATTACTCTCATTATTATCAATCTAACTCATATTATTAGCCATATTATGCTTATGTGATCGATAGAACGACAATTACTATACTTATTACTCTTATTATTATGAATCTAACTCATATTATTAACCATATTATGCAGATATGATCGATAGCACGACATTTACTACACTTATTACTCTTACTATTATCAATCTAACTCAGATTATTAGCCATATTATGCTTATGTGATCGACAGAACGACAATTACTATACTTATTACACTCACTGTTATCAATCTAACTCATATTATTAACCATATTATGCAAATATGATCGATAGAACGACAATTAGTATTCTCATTACTCTTATTATTATCAGCCCAACTCATATTATTAGCCATATTATGCTTATATGAACGATAGAACGACAATTACTATACTCATTACTCTTATTATTATCAATCTAGCTCATATTATTAACCATATTATGCCAATATGATCGATAGAACGACAATTACTGTACTTATTACACTCACTATTATCAATCTAACTCATATTATTAACCATATTATGCGGATATGATCGATAGCATGACATTTACTACACTTATTACTCTTATTATTATCGATCTAACTCATATTATTAGCTATATTATGCTTATATTATCGAGAGAACGACAATTACTATACTTATTACACTCACTGTTATCAATCTAACTCATATTATTAACCATATTATGCAGATATGATCGATAGCACGACATTTACTACACTTACTACTCTTATTATTATCAATCTAACTCATATTATTAGCCATATTATGCTTATATGTTCGATAGAAAGACAATTACTATACTTATTACACTCACTGTTATCAATCTAACTCATATTATTAACCACATTATGCAAATATGATCGATAGAACGACAATTACTATACTCATTACTCTTATTATTATCAGCCTAACTCATATTATAAGCCATATTATGCTAATATGATCGATAGAACGACAATTACTATACTTATTACACTCACTATTATCAATCTAACTCATATTATTAGCCATATTATGCTTATGTGATCGATAGAACGACAATTACTATACTTATTACTCTTATTATTATGAATCTAACTCATATTATTAACCATATTATGCTAATATGATCGATAGAACGACAATTACTATACTTATTACACTCACTATTATCAATCTAACTCATATTATTAACCATATTATGCAGATATGATCGATAGCACGACATTTACTACACTTACTACTCTTATTATTATCAATCTAACTCATATTATTAGCCATATTATGGTTATATGATCGATAGAACGACGATTACTATATTCATTTCTCTTATTATTATCAATCTAACTCATATTATTAGCCACATTATGCTTATATGATCGATAGAAAGACAATTACTATACTTATTACACTCACTGTTATCAATCTAACTCATATTATTAACCACATTATGCAAATATGATCGATAGAACCACAATTACTATACTCATTACTCTTATTATTATCAATCTAACTCATATTGTTAGCCATATTATGCTTATATGATCGATAGGACGACAATTACTATACTGATTACTCTTATATTTATCAATCTAACTCATATTATTAGGCAGATTATGCTTTTATGATCGGTAGAACGATAATTACTATACCTATTACTCTTATTATTATCAATCTAACTTATATCATTAGCCATATTATGCTTATATGATCGATCGAACGACAATGACTATACTCACTTCTCTTATTATTATCAATCTAACTCATATTATTAGCCATATTATGCTTATACGATCGATAGAACGACAATTACTATACTTATTACACTCACTGTTATCAATCTAACTCTTATTATTAACCATATTATGCAGATATGATCGATAGAACTACAATTAGTATACTCCTTACTCTTATTATTATCAATCTAACTCATATTATTAGCCATATTATGCTTATATGATCGATAGAACGACAATTACTATATTCATTTCTCTTATTATTATCAATCTAATTCATATTATTAGCCATATTATGCTTGTATGATCGATAGAACGACAATTACTATATTCATTTCTCTTATTATTATCAATCTAACTCATATTATTAGCCATATTATGCTTATATGTTCGATAAAAAGACAATTACTATACTTATTACACTCACTGTTATCAATCTAACTCATATTATTAACCATATTATGCTTATATGATCGATAGAACGACAATTACTATATTCATTTCTCTTATTATTATCAATCTAACTCATATTATTAGCCATATTATGCTTATATGTTCGATCGAAAGACAATTACTATACTTATTACACTCACTGTTATCAATCTAACTCATATTATTAACCACATTATGCAAATATGATCGATAGAACGACAATTACTATACTCATTACTCTTATTATTATCAGCCTAACTCATATTATTAGCCATATTATGCTTATATGATCGATAGAACGACAATTACTATACTTATTACTCTCATTGTTATCAATTTAACTCATATTATTAGCCATATTATGCTTATGTGATCGCTAGAACGACAATTACTATACTTATTACTCTTATTATTATGAATCTAACTCATATTATTAACCATATTATGCAGATATGATCGACAGAACGACAATTACTATACGTATTACACTCACTGTTATCAATCTAACGCATATTATTAACCATATTATGCAAATACGATCGATAGAACGACAATTACTATACTCATTACTCTTATTATTATCAGCCTAACTCATATTATTAGCCATATTATGCAGATATGATCGACAGCACGACATTTACTACACTTACTACTCTTATTTTTATCAATCTAACTCATATTATTAACCATATTATGCAAATACGATCGATAGAACGACAATTACTATATTCATTTCTCTTATTATTATCAATCTAACTCATATTATTAGCCACATTATGCTTATATGATCGATAGAAAGACAATTACTATACTTATTACACTCACTGTTATCAATCTAACTCATATTATTAACCACATTATGCAAATATGATCGATAGAACGACAATTACTATACTCATTACTCTTATTATTATCAATCTAACTCATATTATTAGCCATATTATGCTTATGTGATCGATAGAACGACAATTACTATACTTATTACTCTAATTATTATGAATCTAACTCATATTATTAACCATATTATGCAGATATGATCGATAGCACGGCATTTACTACACTTATTACTCTTACTATTATCAATCTAACTCAAATTATTAGACATATTATGCTTATGTGATCGACAGAACGACAATTACTATACTTATTACACTCACTGTTATCAATCTAACTCATATTATTAACCATGTTATGCAGATATGATCGATAGCACGACATTTACTACACTTACTACTCTTATTATTATCAATCTAACTCATATTATTAACCATATTATGCAGATATGATCGATAGCACGACATTTACTATACTTATTACTCTTATTATTATCAATCTAACTCATATTATTAACCATATTATGCAGATATGATCGATAGAATGACAATTACTATACTTATTACTCTCATTATTTTCAACCTAACTCATATTATTAGCCATATTATGCTTATATGATCGACAGAACGACAATTACTATACTTATTACACTCACTGTTATCAATCTAACTCTTATTATTAACCATATTATGCAGATATGATCGATAGAACTACAATTAGTATACTCCTTACTCTTATTATTATCAATCTAACTCATATTATTAGCCATATTATGCTTATATGATCGATAGAACGACAATTACTATATTCATTTCTCTTATTATTATCAGCCTAACTCATATTATTAGCCATATTATGCTTACATGAACGATAGAACGACAATTACTATACTCATTACTCTTATTATTATCAATCTAACTCATATTATTAACCATATTATGCTAATATGATCGATAGAACGACAATTACTATACTCATTACTCTTATTATTATCAATCTAACTCATATTGTTAGCCATATTATGCTTATATGATCGATAGGACGACAATTACTATACTGATGACTCTTATATTTATCAATCTAACTCATATTATTAGGCAGATTATGCTTTTATGATCGGTAGAACGATAATTACTATACCTATTACTCTTATTATTATCAATCTAACTTATATCATTAGCCATATTATGCTTATATGATCGATCGAACGACAATGACTATACTCACTTCTCTTATTATTATCAATCTAACTCATATTATTAGCCATATTATGCTTATACGATCGATAGAACGACAACTACTATACTTATTACACTCACTGTTATCAATCTAACTCTTATTATTAACCATATTATGCAGATATGATCGATAGAACTACAATTAGTATACTCCTTACTCTTATTATTATCAATCTAACTCATATTATTAGCCATATTATGCTTATATGATCGATAGAACGACAATTACTATATTCATTTCTCTTATTATTATCAATCTAATTCATATTATTAGCCATATTATGCTTATATGATCGATAGAACGACAATTACTATATTCATTTCTCTTATTATTATCAATCTAACTCATATTATTAGCCATATTATGCTTATATGTTCGATAAAAAGACAATTACTATACTTATTACACTCACTGTTATCAATCTAACTCATATTATTAACCATATTATGCTTATATGATCGATAGAACGACAATTACTATATTCATTTCTCTTATTATTATCAATCTAACTCATATTATTAGCCATATTATGCTTATATGTTCGATAGAAAGACAATTACTATACTTATTACACTCACTGTTATCAATCTAACTCATATTATTAACCACATTATGCAAATATGATCGATAGAACGACAATTACTATACTCATTACTCTTATTATTATCAGCCTAACTCATATTATAAGCCATATTAGGCTAATATGATCGATAGAACGACAATTACTATACTTATTACACTCACTATTATCAATCTAACTCATATTATTAGCCATATTATGCTTATGTGATCGATAGAACGACAATTACTATACTTATTACTCTTATTATTATGAATCTAACTCATATTATTAACCATATTATGCTAATATGATCGATAGAACGACAATTACTATACTCATTACTCTTATTATTATCAATCTAACTCATATTGTTAGCCATTTTATGCTTATATGATCGATAGGACGACAATTACTATACTGATTACTCTTATATTTATCAATCTAACTCATATTATTAGGCAGATTATGCTTTTATGATCGGTAGAAGGATAATTACTATACCTATTACTCTTATTATTATCAATCTAACTTATATCATTAGCCATATTATGCTTATATGATCGATCGAACGACAATGACTATACTCACTTCTCTTATTATTATCAATCTAACTCATATTATTAGCCATATTATGCTTATACGATCGATAGAACGACAATTACTATACTTATTACACTCACTGTTATCAATCTAACTCTTATTATTAACCATATTATGCAGATATGATCGATAGAACTACAATTAGTATACTCCTTACTCTTATTATTATCAATCTAACTCATATTATTAGCCATATTATGCTTATATGTTCGATAGAAAGACAATTACTATACTCATTTCTCTTATTATTATCAATCTAATTCATATTATTAGCCATATTATGCTTATATGATCGATAGAACGACAATTACTATACTTATTACTCTCATTATTATCAACCTAACTCATATTATTAACCATATTATGCAGATATGATCGATAGCACGACATTTACTACACATACTACTCTTATTATTATCAATCTAACTCATATTATTAACCATATTATGCTTATATGATCGATAGGACGACAATTACTATATTCATTTCTCTTATTATTATCAATCTAATTCATATTATTAGCCATATTATGCTTATATGATCGACAGAACGACAATTACTATACTTATTACTCTCATTATTATCAGCCTAACTCATATTATTAGCCATATTATGCTTATATGAACGATAGAACGACAATTACTATAATCATTACTCTTATTATTATCAATCTAGCTCATATTATTAACCATATTATGCCAATATGATCGATAGAACGACAATTACTGTACTTATTACACTCACTATTATCAATCTAACTCATATTATTAACCATATTATGCGGATATGATCGATAGCATGACATTTACTACACTTATTACTCTTATTATTATCGATCTAACTCATATTATTAGCTATATTATGCTTATATTATCGAGAGAACGACAATTACTATACTTATTACACTCACTGTTATCAATCTAACTCATATTATTAACCATATTATGCAGATATGATCGATAGCACGACATTTACTACACTTACTACTCTTATTATTATCAATCTAACTCATATTATTAGCCATATTATGCTTATATGATCGATAGGACGACAATTACTATATCCATTTCTCTTATTATTATCAATCTAATTCATATTATTAGCCATATTATGCTTATATGATCGACAGAACGACAATTACTATACTTATTACTCTCATTATTATCAGCCTAACTCATATTATTAGCCATATTATGTTAATATGATCGATAGAACGACAATTACTATACTTAGTACACTCACTATTATCAATCTAACTCATATTATTAACCACATTATGCAAATATGATCGATAGAACGACAATGACTATACTCATTACTCTTATTATTATCAGCCTAACTCATATTATAAGCCATATTATGCTAATATGATCGATAGAACTACAATTACTATACTTATTACACTCACTATTATCAATCTAACTCACATTATTAACCATATTATGCAGATATGATCGATACAAAGACAATAACTATAGTCATTTCTTTTATTACTATCAATCTAATTCATATTATTAGCCATATTATGCTTATATGATCGATAGAACGACAATTACTATACCTATTACTCTCATTATTATCAATCTAACTCATATTATTAGCCATATTATGCTTATGTGATCGATAGAACGACAATTACTATACTTATTACTCTTATTATTATGAATCTAACTCATGTTATTAACCATATTATGCAGATATGATCGATAGCACGACATTTACTACACTTATTACTCTTACTATTATCAATCTAACTCAGATTATTAGCCATATTATGCTTATGTGATCGACAGAACGACAATTACTATACTTATTACACTCACTGTTATCAATCTAACTCATATTATTAACCATATTATGCACATATGATCGATAGAACGACAATTACTATACTTATTACTCTTATTATTATGAATCTAACTCATATTATTAACCATATTATGCAGATATGATAGACAGCACGACATTTACTATACTTATTACTCTTATTGTTATCAATCTAACTCATATTATTAACCATATTATGCAGATATGATCGATAGAACTACAATTAGTATACTCATTACTCTTATTATTATCAATCTAACTCATATTATTCACCATATTATGCAGATATGATCGATAGAACTACAATTAGTATACTCCTTACTCTTATTATTATCAATCTAACTTATATTATTAGCCATATTATGCTTATATGATCGATAGAACGACAATTACTATACTCATTTCTCTTATTATTATCAATCTAATTCATATTATTAGCCATATTATGCTTATATGATCGATAGAACGACAATTACTATACTTATTACTCTCATTATTATCAACCTAACTCATATTATTAACCATATTATGCAGATATGATCGATAGCACGACATTTACTACACATACTACTCTTATTATTATCAATCTAACTCATATTATTAACCATATTATGCAGATATGATCGATAGAACGACAATTACTATACTTATTACTCTCATTATTATCAACCTAACTCATATTATTAGCCATATTATGCTTATATGATCGACAGAACGACAATTACTATACTTATTACACTCACTGTTATCAATCTAACTCATATTACTAACCATATTATGCAAATACGATCGATAGAACGACAATTACTATACTCATTACTCTTATTATTATCAGCCTAACTCATATTATTAGCCATATTATGCTTATATGAACGATAGAACGACAATTACTATACTCATTACTCTTATTATTATCAATCTAGCTCATATTATTAACCATATTATGCTAATATGATCGATAGAACGACAGTTACTATACTCATTACTCTTATTATTATCAATCTAACTCATATTGTTAGCCATATTATGCTTATATGATCGATAGGACGACAATTACTATACTTATTACTCTTATATTTATCAATCTAACTCATATTATTAGGCAGATTATGCTTTTATGATCGGTAGAACGATAATTACTATACCTATTACTCTTATTATTATCAATCTAACTTATATCATTAGCCATATTATGCTTATATGATCGATCGAACGACAATGACTATATTCATTTCTCTTATTATTATCAATCTAATTCATATTATTAGCCATATTATGCTTATATGATCGACAGAACGACAATTACTATACTTATTACTCTCATTATTATCAGCCTAACTCATATTATTAGCCATATTATGTTAATATGATCGATAGAACGACAACTACTATACTTAGTACACTCACTATTATCAATCTAACTCATATTATTAACCATACTATGCAGATATGATCGATAGCACGACATTTACTATACTTATTACTCTTATTGTTATCAATCTAACTCATATTATTAACCATATTATGCAGACATGATCGATAGAACTACAATTAGTATACTCCTTACTCTTATTATTATCAATCTAACTCATATTATTAGCCATATTATGCTTATATGATCGATAGAACGACAATTACTATATTCATTTCTCTTATTATTATCAATCTAACTCATATTATTAGCCATATTATGCTTATATGTTCGATAGAAAGACAATTACTATACTTATTACACTCACTGTTATCAATCTAACTCATATTATTAACCACATTTTGCAAATATGATCGATAGAACGACAATTACTATACTCATTGCTCTTATTATTATCAGCCTAACTCATGTTATAAGCCATATTATGCTAATATGATCGATAGAACGACAATTACTATACTTATTACACTCACTATTATCAATCTAACTCATATTATTAGCCATATTATGCTTATGTGATCGATAGAACGACAATCACTATACTTATTACTCTTATTATTATGAATCTAACTCATATTATTAACCATATTGTGCTAATATGATCGATAGAACGACAATTACTATACTTATTACACTCACTATTATCAATCTAACTCATATTATTAACCATATTATGCAGATATGATCGATAGCACGACATTTACTGTACTTATTGCTCTTATTGTTATCAATCTAACTCATATTATTAACCATATTATGCAGATATGATCGATAGAACTACAATTAGTATACTCATTTCTCTTATTGTTATCAATCTAACTCATATCATTAGCCATATTATGCTTATATGATCGATCGAACGACAATGACTATACTCACTTCTCTTATTATTATCAATCTTACTCATATTATTAGCCATATTATGCTTATATGATCGATCGAACGACAATGACTATACTCACTTCTCTTATTATTATCAATCTAACTCATATTATTAACCATATTATGCATATATGATCGATAGAACTACAATTAGTATACTCATTACTCTTATTATTATGAATCTAACTCATATTATTAGCCATATTATGCTTATATGATCGATAGAACGACAATTACTATATTCATTTCTCTTATTATTATCAATCTAACTCATATTATTAGCCATATTATGCTTATATGATCGATAGAAAGACAATTACTATACTTATTACACTCACTGTTATCAATCTAACTCATATTATTAACCACATTATGCAAATATGATCGATAGAACGACAATTACTATACTTATTACACTCACTATTATCAATCTAACTCATATTATTAGCCATATTATGCTTATATGATCGATAGAACGACAATTACTATACTTATTACTCTTATTATTATGAATCTAACTCATATTATTAACCATATTATGCTAATATGATCGATAGAACGACAATTACTATACTTATTACACTCACTATTATCAATCTAACTCATATTATTAACCATATTATGCAGATATGATCGATAGCACGACATTTACTACACTTACTACTCTTACTATTATCAATCTAACTCAAATTATTAGACATATTATGCTTATGTGATCGACGGAACGACAATTACTATACTTATTACACTCACTGTTATCAATCTAACTCATATTATTAACCATATTATGCAGATATGATCGATAGCACGGCATTTACTACACTTACTACTCTTATTATTATCAATCTAACTCATATTATTAACCATATTATGCAGATATGATCGATAGCACGACATTTACTATACTTATTACTCTTATTATTATCAATCTAACTCATATTATTAACCATATTATGCAGATATGATCGATAGAACGACAATTACTATACTTATTACTCTCATAATTATCAACCTAACTCATATTATTAGCCATATTATGCTTATCTGATCGACAGAACGACAATTACTATACTTATTACACTCACTGTTATCAATCTAACTGATATTATTAACCATATTATGCAAATACGATCGATAGAACGACAATTACTATACTCATTACTCTTATTATTATCAGCCTAACTCATATTATTAGCCATATTATGCTTATATGAACGATAGAACGACAATTACTATACTCATTACTCTTATTATTATCAATCTAGCTCATATTATTAGCCATATTATGCTAATATGATCGATAGAACGACAATTACTATACTCATTACTCTTATTATTATCAATCTTACTCATATTATTAGCCATATTATGCTTATATGATCGATAGAACGACAATTACTATATTCATTTCTCTTATTATTATCAATCTAACTCATATTATTAGCCACATTATGCTTATATGATCGATAGAAAGACAATTACTATACTTATTACACTCACTGTTATCAATCTAACTCATATTATTAACCACATTATGCAAATATGATCGATAGAACGACAATTACTATACTCATTACTCTTATTATTATCAGCCTAACTCATATTATTAGCCATATTAGGCTTATATGAACGATAGAACGACAATTACTATACTCATTACTCTTATTATTATCAGCCTAACTCATATTATTAGCCATATTATGCTTATATGATCGATAGAACGACAATTACTATACTTATTACTCTCATTATTATCAATCTAACTCATATTATTAGCCATATTATGCTTATGTGATCGCTAGAACGACAATTACTGTACTCATTACTCTTATTATTATCAATCTAACTCATATTGTTAGCCATATTATGCTTATATGATCGATAGGACGACAATTACTATACTTATTACTCTTATATTTATCAATCTAACTCATATTATTAGGCAGATTATGCTTTTATGATCGGTAGAACGATAATTACTATACCTATTACTCTTATTATTATCAATCTAACTTATATCATTAGCCCATATTATGCTTATATGATCGATCGAACGACAATGACTATACTCACTTCTCTTATTATTATCAATCTAACTCATATTATTAGCCATATTATGCTTATACGATCGATAGAACGACAATTACTATACTTATTACACTCACTGTTATCAATCTAACTCTTATTATTAACCATATTATGCAGATATGATCGATAGAACTACAATTAGTATACTCCTTACTCTTATTATTATCAATCTAACTCATATTATTAGCCATATTATGCTTATATGATCGCTGGAACGACAATTACTACATTCATTTCTCTTATTATTATCAATCTAACTCATATTATTAGCCATATTATGCTTATACGATCGATAGAAGGACAATTACTATACTTATTACACTCACTGTTATCAATCTAACTCATATTATTAACCACATTATGCAAATATGATCGATAGAACGACAATTACTATACTTATTACACTCACTATTATCAGTCTAACTCATATTATTAGCCATATTATGCTTATATGATCGATAGAACGACAATTACTATACTTATTACTCTTATTATTATGAATCTAACTCATATTATTAACCATATTATGCTAATATGATCGATAGAACGACAATTACTATACTTATTACACTCACTATTATCAATCTAACTCATATTATTAACCATATTATGCAGATATGATCGATAGCACGACATTTACTACACTTACTACTCTTATTTTTATCAATCTAACTCATATTATTAGCCATATTATGCTTATACGATCGATAGAACGACAATTACTATACTTATTACACTCACTGTTATCAATCTAACTCTTATTATTAACCATATTATGCAGATATGATCGATAGAACTACAATTAGTATACTCCTTACTCTTATTATTATCAATCTAACTCATATTATTAGCCATATTATGCTTATATGATCGATAGAACGACAATTACTATATTCATTTCTCTTATTATTATCAATCTAATTCATATTATTAGCCATATTATGCTTATATGATCGATAGAACGACAATTACTATATTCATTTCTCTTATTATTATCAATCTAACTCATATTATTAGCCATATTATGCTTATATGTTCGATAGAAAGACAATTACTATACGTATTACACTCACTGTTATCAATCTAACTCATATTATTAACCATATTATGCTTATATGATCGATAGAACGACAATTACTATATTCATTTCTCTTATTATTATCAATCTAACTCATATTATTAGCCATATTATGCTTATATGTTCGATAGAAAGACAATTACTATACTTATTACACTCACTGTTATCAATCTAACTCATATTATTAACCACATTTTGCAAATATGATCGATAGAACGACAATTACTATACTCATTGCTCTTATTATTATCAGCCTAACTCATGTTATAAGCCATATTATGCTAATATGATCGATAGAACGACAATTACTATACTTATTACACTCACTATTATCAATCTAACTCATATTATTAGCCATATTATGCTTATGTGATCGATAGAACGACAATCACTATACTTATTACTCTTATTATTATGAATCTAACTCATATTATTAACCATATTGTGCTAATATGATCGATAGAACGACAATTACTATACTTATTACACTCACTATTATCAATCTAACTCATATTATTAACCATATTATGCAGATATGATCGATAGCACGACATTTACTGTACTTATTGCTCTTATTGTTATCAATCTAACTCATATTATTAACCATATTATGCAGATATGATCGATAGAACTACAATTTGTATACTCATTTCTCTTATTGTTATCAATCTAACTCATATCATTAGCCATATTATGCTTATATGATCGATCGAACGACAATGACTATACTCACTTCTCTTATTATTATCAATCTTACTCATATTATTAGCCATATTATGCTTATATGATCGATCGAACGACAATGACTATACTCACTTCTCTTATTATTATCAATCTAACTCATATTATTAACCATATTATGCATATATGATCGATAGAACTACAATTAGTATACTCATTACTCTTATTATTATGAATCTAACTCATATTATTAGCCATATTATGCTTATATGATCGATAGAACGACAATTACTATATTCATTTCTCTTATTATTATCAATCTAACTCATATTATTAGCCATATTATGCTTATATGATCGATAGAAAGACAATTACTATACTTATTACACTCACTGTTATCAATCTAACTCATATTATTAACCACATTATGCAAATATGATCGATAGAACGACAATTACTATACTTATTACACTCACTATTATCAATCTAACTCATATTATTAGCCATATTATGCTTATATGATCGATAGAACGACAATTACTATACTTATTACTCTTATTATTATGAATCTAACTCATATTATTAACCATATTATGCTAATATGATCGATAGAACGACAATTACTATACTTATTACACTCACTATTATCAATCTAACTCATATTATTAACCATATTATGCAGATATGATCGATAGCACGACATTTACTACACTTACTACTCTTACTATTATCAATCTAACTCAAATTATTAGACATATTATGCTTATGTGATCGACGGAACGACAATTACTATACTTATTACACTCACTGTTATCAATCTAACTCATATTATTAACCATATTATGCAGATATGATCGATAGCACGGCATTTACTACACTTACTACTCTTATTATTATCAATCTAACTCATATTATTAACCATATTATGCAGATATGATCGATAGCACGACATTTACTATACTTATTACTCTTATTATTATCAATCTAACTCATATTATTAACCATATTATGCAGATATGATCGATAGAACGACAATTACTATACTTATTACTCTCATAATTATCAACCTAACTCATATTATTAGCCATATTATGCTTATCTGATCGACAGAACGACAATTACTATACTTATTACACTCACTGTTATCAATCTAACTGATATTATTAACCATATTATGCAAATACGATCGATAGAACGACAATTACTATACTCATTACTCTTATTATTATCAGCCTAACTCATATTATTAGCCATATTATGCTTATATGAACGATAGAACGACAATTACTATACTCATTACTCTTATTATTATCAATCTAGCTCATATTATTAGCCATATTATGCTAATATGATCGATAGAACGACAATTACTATACTCATTACTCTTATTATTATCAATCTTACTCATATTATTAGCCATATTATGCTTATATGATCGATAGAACGACAATTACTATATTCATTTCTCTTATTATTATCAATCTAACTCATATTATTAGCCACATTATGCTTATATGATCGATAGAAAGACAATTACTATACTTATTACACTCACTGTTATCAATCTAACTCATATTATTAACCACATTATGCAAATATGATCGATAGAACGACAATTACTATACTCATTACTCTTATTATTATCAGCCTAACTCATATTATTAGCCATATTAGGCTTATATGAACGATAGAACGACAATTACTATACTCATTACTCTTATTATTATCAGCCTAACTCATATTATTAGCCATATTATGCTTATATGATCGATAGAACGACAATTACTATACTTATTACTCTCATTATTATCAATCTAACTCATATTATTAGCCATATTATGCTTATGTGATCGCTAGAACGACAATTACTGTACTCATTACTCTTATTATTATCAATCTAACTCATATTGTTAGCCATATTATGCTTATATGATCGATAGGACGACAATTACTATACTTATTACTCTTATATTTATCAATCTAACTCATATTATTAGGCAGATTATGCTTTTATGATCGGTAGAACGATAATTACTATACCTATTACTCTTATTATTATCAATCTAACTTATATCATTAGCCCATATTATGCTTATATGATCGATCGAACGACAATGACTATACTCACTTCTCTTATTATTATCAATCTAACTCATATTATTAGCCATATTATGCTTATACGATCGATAGAACGACAATTACTATACTTATTACACTCACTGTTATCAATCTAACTCTTATTATTAACCATATTATGCAGATATGATCGATAGAACTACAATTAGTATACTCCTTACTCTTATTATTATCAATCTAACTCATATTATTAGCCATATTATGCTTATATGATCGCTGGAACGACAATTACTACATTCATTTCTCTTATTATTATCAATCTAACTCATATTATTAGCCATATTATGCTTATACGATCGATAGAAGGACAATTACTATACTTATTACACTCACTGTTATCAATCTAACTCATATTATTAACCACATTATGCAAATATGATCGATAGAACGACAATTACTATACTTATTACACTCACTATTATCAGTCTAACTCATATTATTAGCCATATTATGCTTATATGATCGATAGAACGACAATTACTATACTTATTACTCTTATTATTATGAATCTAACTCATATTATTAACCATATTATGCTAATATGATCGATAGAACGACAATTACTATACTTATTACACTCACTATTATCAATCTAACTCATATTATTAACCATATTATGCAGATATGATCGATAGCACGACATTTACTACACTTACTACTCTTATTTTTATCAATCTAACTCATATTATTAGCCATATTATGCTTATACGATCGATAGAACGACAATTACTATACTTATTACACTCACTGTTATCAATCTAACTCTTATTATTAACCATATTATGCAGATATGATCGATAGAACTACAATTAGTATACTCCTTACTCTTATTATTATCAATCTAACTCATATTATTAGCCATATTATGCTTATATGATCGATAGAACGACAATTACTATATTCATTTCTCTTATTATTATCAATCTAATTCATATTATTAGCCATATTATGCTTATATGATCGATAGAACGACAATTACTATATTCATTTCTCTTATTATTATCAATCTAACTCATATTATTAGCCATATTATGCTTATATGTTCGATAGAAAGACAATTACTATACGTATTACACTCACTGTTATCAATCTAACTCATATTATTAACCATATTATGCTTATATGATCGATAGAACGACAATTACTATATTCATTTCTCTTATTATTATCAATCTAACTCATATTATTAGCCATATTATGCTTATATGTTCGATAGAAAGACAATTACTATACTTATTACACTCACTGTTATCAATCTAACTCATATTATTAACCACATTATGCAAATATGATCGATAGAACGACAATTACTATACTCATTACTCTTATTATTATCAGCCTAACTCATATTATAAGCCATATTATGCTAATATGATCGATAGAACGACAATTACGATACTTATTACACTCACTATTATCAATCTAACTCATATTATTAGCCATATTATGCTTATGTGATCGATAGAACGACAATTACTATACTTATTACTCTTATTATTATGAATCTAACTCATATTATTAACCATATTATGCTAATATGATCGATAGAACGACAATTACTATACTTATTACACTCACTATTATCAATCTAACTCATATTATTAACCATATTATGCAGATATGATCGATACCACGACATTTACTACACTTACTACTCTTATTATTATCAATCTAACTCATATTATTAGCCATATTATGGTTATATGATCGATAGAACGACAATTACTATATTCATTTCTCTTATTATTATCAATCTAACTCATATTATTAGCCACATTATGCTTATATGATCGATAGAAAGACAATTACTATACTTATTACACTCACTGTTATCAATCTAACTCATATTATTAACCACATTATGCAAATATGATCGATAGAACGACAATTACTATACTCATTACTCTTATTATTATCAATCTAACTCATATTGTTAGCCATATTATGCTTATATGATCGATAGGACGACAATTACTATACTGATTACTCTTATATTTATCAATCTAACTCATATTATTAGGCAGATTATGCTTTTATGATCGGTAGAACGATAATTACTATACCTATTACTCTTATTATTATCAATCTAACTTATATCATTAGCCATATTATGCTTATATGATCGATCGAACGACAATGACTATACTCACTTCTCTTATTATTATCAATCTAACTCATATTATTAGCCATATTATGCTTATACGATCGATAGAACGACAATTACTATACTTATTACACTCACTGTTATCAATCTAACTCTTACTATTAACCATATTATGCAGATATGATCGATAGAACTACAATTAGTATACTCCTTACTCTTATTATTATCAATCTAACTCATATTATTAGCCATATTATGCTTATATGTTCGATAGAAAGACAATTACTATACTTATTACACTCACTGTTATCAATCTAACTCATATTATTAACCACATTATGCAAATATGATCGATAGAACGACAATTACTATACTCATTACTCTTGTCGCGAGATAGACTAGGTGTGAAATGAATAAATATTGCTCGCAACAGTGTGTTTGCAAAAGGTAAGGTGTTTAATGTGAACTATGGAGACTATGTGTGATATTACAGAAATGCTATTGAATACAATGTTACGGAATCGGTATAGTATGTTCGATGATGCAGAATTGGAGGCTCGACTGTTTATATCTGTTTTGACGCCCTTCCGCAGTATATATAAACTTTTCGGAGAAGGC
This sequence comes from Megachile rotundata, assembly GCF_050947335.1. NCBI lineage: Eukaryota > Metazoa > Arthropoda > Insecta > Hymenoptera > Megachilidae > Megachile > Megachile rotundata. The sequence continues at coordinate 80,461 of NW_027473732.1, read as the reverse complement.
GTAACTCCTTACACAGTTGAGGGTGGAGTTATTTTTCTCGCAGAGTCCTCCCATTTTCGACGGGGGAAAGAGTATTGTAAATTAGAATTTGAGAGTCGAAAATGTCCTTCCGGACCGCGCTGACCATGTGGCCTAATGAACCGTAACGGGACATGGCTGGCAGCGTTTACGGTAGGGTAGTCTATTGAGCTACGCACGTCCAAAAAACATAAAATAATTTCGCCGACTTACAGACTTTAGGGTAGGCTTAACTGCCTACACCTAAACATCTGTAAACGGTCAATGCTAATTTCTACCAACGCTGCGAACCATGTGCCGCTACATCACCCCCTTGCCAGTGATAACGCTATACAAAATTTACATGGTCTATATACATACATACATACTTACATACATGAAAATACACTAACAGTAATACAAGATAGAGCGCAAAAAAAAACTATATACAGACAAGAAAAACTATTTACATCGGTTACTTATGCCTGATAACGCTCGGTAAATCTAACTATACGGCCATGCCGTGTTTTAATTGGCACAGCTTGTTTCAAAATGCTCTTAGGACTACGGCTTGCTTGATCGCTCGCACTTCGTGTATCGGAAGTATTGTTCGTTACAAGTTGAGTCGGTTCTACATGCGCAGGTTTTAACCTATCGATACTAATGTTTTTCTCACGATCATTAATTAGCACAGTGAAATATTTACTATTACGGTTGATAACTTTATAAGGTCCGTCATACAGAGGTTGTAAAGAACGTTTTTCGCCATCGTGTCGAATAAATACATGTGTTGATGTGCGTAAATCTTTGTGTATAAATGGTGTATGTGTGCCGTGTCGTGAGGGTTTACAAGGTTGTATGTTTTTCATTGTGTGTTTGAAGTGTGAAACAAAATCGGACGTCACTGGACTATTTTGATCTTTATTGAAAAATTCTCCCGGTAATTTTAATGTGCATCCGTATACTAATTCTGCTGGAGTTGCGTGCAAATCTTCTTTATATGTGGATCTAATACCTAATAAGACTAGTGGGAGTACCTCGGTCCATTTGTCGGTCTCATGACAACGGATTGCTGATTTTAATTGTCGGTGCAATCTCTCTACCATACCATTAGATGAAGGATGAAAAGCGGTAGTTCTGATATGATGTGAACCAAGACACTGTGTTAATTCTTTAAAAAGTTGAGATTCAAATTGTCTACCCTGATCTGTAGTAATAATAGCTGGAACACCAAAGCGTGATATCCAACCTACTAAAAGGGTGTTTGCTATTGTCTCGGCTGTTATGTCCTCGACCGGCCAAGCTTCTGGCCAGCGGGTAAAGCGGTCGACACAGGTAAGGCAATACCTGTATCCTTGTGAAATGGGTAATGGTCCTACTATGTCAATATGAATGTGATGAAATCGTGAAACCGGTAATGAAAAATTGCCTAACGGAGATGAGGTGTGTCGTGTAATTTTGTTTCTCTGGCAAGGAATGCATTGTTTAGACCAAGTATTACAATCTTTGTTTATAGAAGGCCAAACAAAGCGATCAGTAACCAGTCTGCGAGTAGCTTTAATTCCTGGGTGTGATAAATTGTGTAGTGTGTTAAAAATTTGTTTACGGAGGTTTACAGGTACATATGGACGAACAGTAGGAGAAGAAGTGTCGCAAAAAATTTCCAACTCGCGATCTTTAAACGGGAACCTAATTTTCTTTAATTTAAGGGCAGTCTCAGACAGCAAGAGACTTTGAAGCTCTTCATCTGCCTGTTGAGACTGTGCCAATTCCGATAGATCAACGGGTTTATTAATCTCCTGTATTCTGGACAATGCGTCCGCGACTATGTTGTCTTTCCCTGATATGTGTTGAATGTCTGTAGTGAATTGTCCTATAAAATCTAGATGTCTGAACTGTCGTGGAGTGGAACGCTCTGGCCGCTGTTTGAAAGCGTAAACCAGAGGTTTGTGATCAGTGTAAATTGTGAATGTGTGACCTTCAAGGTTGTGTTTAAAACGACGAACTGCGGTGTAAGCGGCTAATAATTCCCGGTCATATGCACTATATTTTCGTTGGGCTGACGAAAGGCTTTTTGTAAAGAAAGACAAAGGCTGCCAGGTATCATCCACCCATTGCTGAAGTGCCGCTCCGATTGCGAAATCAGACGCATCCACGGTAACGCTAAGCTTAGCGCCAGGTACCGGGTGCGCCAGAAGGGTCGCTTCAGCAAGTGCTTCCTTTACCTGGGTGAAAGCAAGTTCGGCTTCTTTCGACCAGGCAATACGAGGATTACCACGAGCAGGTGCACCCTTTAATAAATCTGTTAATGGGACTTGTAATTTTGCGGCGTTAGGGACAAAGCGACGATAAAAATTAAACATCCCTAAAAAACGTCGGAGTTCTTTAATATCTTGAGGTTTTGGAAAATTTCTGATGGCATCTACCTTCTCTGAATTTGGAGCAGTACCTTTACTATTTACTATATAACCAAGAAAATCTATTGAAGTTTGACCGAATGTACATTTAGCAGGATTAATAATGATACCGTATTTTTGAAGTCTATTGAAAAGCTGACGAATGTGATCCAAGTGTTCTTCCTCGTTACGCGATGCTATCAAAATATCATCTAGATATGCATAACAGAAATCTAAGCCAAATAATACTTCATTAATAAACCTTTGGAATGTTTGAGCCGCGTTCATCAAACCAAATGGCATTTTGACGTACTCAAACAAACCAAAGGGGGTAGTAACTGCTGTTTTTTCTATGTCTGAAGGTTCTATGGGAATCTGATGATATGCTTTAACAAGATCTACTTTGGAGAAAACGGTTTTGCCATGTAATAAACTAGAAAAATCTTCGATATGCGGCAAAGGGTAACGGTCAGGTACTGTACGTGCATTTAGTGCTCGGTAATCCCCGCACGGCCTCCAACCTTTGTCCTTTTTAGGAACCAAATGCAAAGGCGAAGCCCACGGGCTTTTCGAAGGTCTAATTATACCTTCGGCCAAAAGATGCTCAAATTCCTCTTTTACTATTTTTAATTTATCAGGTGCTAACCTACGTGGTTTCGAAAACACGGATGGTCCTTTAGTCGTTTTAATGTGGTGTGTAATGTTGTGTTTTGTGCCTGTATGTGTACGTGTGGGAATGGTGATATCTATGAACTCTGTGAGGATTTTATGGTATGGAGAGTCACCGACAATTGTTTTGATTGAATTTAAATCGGCAATCCCCAGTTTTCCTCGTGACGTTAATTTTGTTTCAGTGTCGATTAGCTGTTTATTCCTTAAATCTACCAACAAGCCGTAATACTTAAGCATATCCGCGCCGATTATTGGTTTTGTGATATCCGCGATTATAAATTTCCACTTGATAATTCGCCGCAATCCTAAATTTAGATTTAAAACGATATCGCCATACGTTGAGATGGTCGAATCATTCGCGGCATACAAAGTGTATGTACTTTTGGGAGGATGTCCCTTAACTAATTTACGCGGATAAACGCTGATATCGGCGCCAGTGTCTATTAAAAATTCTACCTTACTGTCTTTGTCACTTAAGAATAGGCGGCTCGTGGCTGGATCGACGACTTCTGCCGCATCTAAGGTCGATCGGTCTCGTTTCCCTGGTGTTGCTGTTGACGTTGCGGGTAGGTGCAGGGGATGGTGCACCTTGTTGACCTGTCCCCGAACCTGCGATGGTACCAGCATACACCTGGCTGCGACGGGCTGGGGCTGCGGCTGTTGTTTCTGCCTCGGCTGGAGCTGCGGCCGTAGTTGCGCCACTTTTTCCGTCCGCGGAAAGTGGATCTCCCTGGATGCGTGGAATTGCTGTGCTTCGCAAGCTCCGCAACTTGCTGTGTTAAACGCGCCATCTGCTCGCACAATAGCTCGAATCGGGTGTCCGTGGACACAGCAGCACATTTCCCGATAGGCGTGATTTCATTGACCTTATCGGCCAATTCCGCCATCTTCTCGAGAGATGCATCCATCTGCGTGGCGAGGATGGTCCGCATTGATGCTGGCAGTCGATTCATCCAGATCGTCCTCAGGAAATTTTCCGGCACTTTAATATCCCCAGCCAGGTTGCGGAGATGGCGTAAAAATTGCGAAGGTGTCCTATCGCCAATTTCTTCATGTTCCAGGAGCTGCTGAATCCGTTGCTCCTGCGATCTGGATAGCCTCCGTATTAGCTCCTCCTTGATTTTTTCATATTTACCAGTGGCAGGAGGATTTTGTATAATATCCTCGACTTCTTGCAAGCACTTAATATCAAGGAACGACGTGACATAAAAGTACTTTGTGGAATCCACAGTTATGTTGTTGAGTGCGAATTGTGATTCCAATTGATGAAACCAGAGCAGCGGGTTACTGGACCAAAAAGGTGGGACACGTATACCCACACGGTCGATGTTCGACACCTCAAAGGGGTTTGATCCTTGCTGCTGATTTCCACTCTTTTGCGGGCTGAAGAAAACGTCTCTATCTTCATTAGCCATCACTAACACTAAATTCGCACTTATTGAACTAAATATAACTATGTGTGTCTCTATGTAAACTAAGTAAATGTCTGTATGAAGTCTTATATTTAACTGTGTCTTTTTGCACTTTATCACTGTGTTTCCACTAAATCACGTAACACTCACGCCGTGATCACGTCGCGGGTCACCAATTGTCGCGAGATAGACTAGGTGTGAAATGAATAAATATTGCTCGCAACAGTGTGTTTGCAAGAGGTAAGGTGTTTAATGTGAACTATGGAGACTATGTGTGATATTACAGAAATGCTATTGAATACAATGTTACGGAATCGGTATAGTATGTTCGATGATGCAGAATTGGAGGCTCGACTGTTTATATCTGTTTTGACGCCCTTCCGCAGTATATATAAACTTTTCGGAGAAGGCGTAACTCCTTACACAGTTGAGGGTGGAGTTATTTTTCTCGCAGAGTCCTCCCATTTTCGACGGGGGAAAGAGTATTGTAAATTAGAATTTGAGAGTCGAAAATGTCCTTCCGGACCGCGCTGACCATGTGGCCTAATGAACCGTAACGGGACATGGCTGGCAGCGTTTACGGTAGGGTAGTCTATTGAGCTACGCACGTCCAAAAAACATAAAATAATTTCGCCGACTTACAGACTTTAGGGTAGGCTTAACTGCCTACACCTAAACATCTGTAAACGGTCAATGCTAATTTCTACCAACGCTGCGAACCATGTGCCGCTACACTCTTATTATTATCAGCCTAACTCATATTATTAGCCATATTATGCTTATATGATCGACAGAACGACAATTACTATACTTATTACACTCACTGTTATCAATCTAACTCATATTATTAACCATATTATGCAAATACGATCGATAGAACGACAATTACTATACTCATTACTCTTATTATTATCAGCCTAACTCATATTATTAGCCATATTATGCTTATATGAACGATAGAACGACAATTACTATACTTATTACACTCACTATTATCAATCTAACTCATATTATTAGCCATATTATGCTTATATGATCGATAGAACGACAATTACTATACTTATTACTCTCATTATTATCAACCTAACTCATATTATTAGCCATATTATGCTTATATGATCGACAGAACGACAATTACTATACTTATTACACTCACTGTTATCAATCTAACTCATATTATTAACCATATTATGCAAATATGATCGATAGAACGACAATTAATATACTCATTACTCTTATTATTATCAGCCTAACTCATATTATTAGCCATATTATGCTTATATGAACGATAGAACGACAATTACTATACTCATTACTCTTATTATTATCAATCTAGCTCATATTATTAACCATATTATGCTAATATGATCGATAGAACGACAATTACTGTACTTATTACACTCACTATTATCAATCTAACTCATATTATTAACCATATTATGCGGATATGATCGATAGCATGATATTTACTACACTTATTACTCTTATTATTATCGATCTAACTCATATTATTAGCTATATTATGCTTATATGATCGAGAGAACGACAATTACTATACTTATTACACTCACTGTTATCAATCTAACTCATATTATTAACCATATTATGCAGATATGATCGATAATACGACATTTACTACACTTACTACTCTTATTATTATCAATCTAACTCATATTATTAGCCATATTATGCTTATATGATCGATAGGACGACAATTACTATATTCATTTCTCTTATTATTATCAATCTAATTCATATTATTAGCCATATTATGCTTATATGATCGACAGAACGACAATTACTATACTTATTACTCTCATTATTATCAGCCTAACTCATATTATTAGCCATATTATGTTAATATGATCAATAGAACGACAATTACTATACTTATTACACTCACTATTATCAATCTAACTCACATTATTAACCATATTATGCAGATATGATCGATACAAAGACAATTACTATAGTCATTTCTTTTATTATTATCAATCTAATTCATATTATTAGCCATATTATGCTTATATGATCGATAGAACGACAATTACTATACTTATTACACTCACTGTTATCAATCTAACTCATATTATTAACCATATTATGCACATATGATCGATAGAACGACAATTACTATACTTATTACTCTTATTATTATGAATCTAACTCATATTATTAACCATATTATGCAGATATGATCGATAGCACGACATTTACTATACTTATTACTCTTATTGTTATCAATCTAACTCATATTATTAACCATATTATGCAGATATGATCGATAGAACTACAATTAGTACACTCATTACTCTTATTATTATCAATCTAACTCATATTATTAGCCATATTATGCTTATATGATCGATAGAACGACAATTCCTATACTCATTGCTCTTATTATTATCAATCTAACTCATATTATTAGCCATATTATGCTTATATGATCGACAGGACGACAATTACTATACTTATTTCTCTTATTATTATCAATCTAACTCATATTATTAGCCATATTATGCTTATATGATCGATAGAAAGATAATTACTATACTTATTACACTCACTGTTATCAATCTAACTCATATTATTAACCAAATTATGCAAATATGATCGATAGAACTACAATTAGTATACTCCTTACTCTTATTATTATCAATCTAACTCATATTATTAGCCATATTATGCTTATATGATCGATAGAACGACAATTACTATACTTATTACTCTCATTATTATCAATCTAACTCATATTATTAGCCATATTATGCTTATGTGATCGCTAGAACGACAATTACTATACTTATTACTCTTATTATTATGAATCTAACTCATATTATTAACCATATTATGCAGATATGATCGATAGCACGACATTTACTACACTTATTACTCTTACTATTATCAATCTAACTCAAATTATTAGACATATTATGCTTATGTGATCGACAGAACGACAATTACTATACTTATTACACTCACTGTTATCAATCTAACTCATATTATTAACCATATTATGCAGATATGATCGATAGCACGACATTTACTACACTTACTACTCTTATTATTATCAATCTAACTCATATTATTAACCATATTATGCAGATATGATCGATAGCACGACATTTACTATACTTATTACTCTTATTATTATCAATCTAACTCATATTATTAACCATATTATGCAGATATGATCGATAGAACGACAATTACTGTACTTATTACTCTCATTATTATCAACCTAACTCATATTATTAGCCATATTATGCTTATATGATCGACAGAACGACAATTACTATACGTATTACACTCACTGTTATCAATCTAACTCATATTACTAACCATATTATGCAAATACGATCGATAGAACGACAATTACTATACTCATTACTCTTATTATTATCAGCCTAACTCATATTATTAGCCATTATATGCTTATATGAACGATAGAACGACAATTACTATACTCATTACTCTTATTATTATCAATCTAGCTCATATTATTAACCATATTATGCTAATATGATCGATAGAACGACAATTACTATACTCATTACTCTTATTATTATCAATCTAACTCATATTGTTAGCCATATTATGCTTATATGATCGATAGGACGACAATTACTATACTTATTACTCTTATATTTATCAATCTAACTCATATTATTAGGCAGATTATGCTTTTATGATCGGTAGAACGATAATTACTATACCTATTACTCATATTATTATCAATCTAACTTATATCATTAGCCATATTATGCTTATATGATCGATCGAACGACAATGACTATATTCATTTCTCTTATTATTATCAATCTAATTCATATTATTAGCCATATTATGCTTATATGATCGACAGAACGACAATTACTATACTTATTACTCTCATTATTATCAGCCTAACTCATATTATTAGCCATATTATGTTAATATGATCGATAGAACGACAACTACTATACTTAGTACACTCACTATTATCAATCTAACTCATATTATTAACCATACTATGCAGATATGATCGATAGCACGACATTTACTATACTTATTACTCTTATTGTTATCAATCTAACTCATATTATTAACCATATTATGCAGACATGATCGATAGAACTACAATTAGTATACTCCTTACTCTTATTATTATCAATCTAACTCATATTATTAGCCATATTATGCTTATATGATCGATAGAACGACAATTACTATACTCATTACTCTTAATATTATCAGCCTAACTCATATTATAAGCCATATTATGCTAATATGATCGGTAGAACGACAATTACTATACTTATTACACTCACTATTATCAATCTAACTCATATTATTAGCCATATTATGCTTATGTGATCGATAGAACGACAATCACTATACTTATTACTCTTATTATTATGAATCTAACTCATATTATTAACCATATTGTGCTAATATGATCGATAGAACGACAATTACTATACTTATTACACTCACTGTTATCAATCTAACTCATATTATTAACCATATTATGCAAATATGATCGATAGAACGACAATTAATATACTCATTACTCTTATTATTATCAGCCTAACTCATATTATTAGCCATATTATGCTTATATGAACGAAAGAACGACAATTACTATACTCATTACTCCTATTATTATCAATCTAGCTCATATTATTAACCATATTATGCTAATATGATCGATAGAACGACAATTACTGTACTTATTACACTCACTATTATCAATCTAACTCATATTATTAACCATATTATGCGGATATGATCGATAGCATGACATTTACTTCACTTATTACTCTTATTATTATCGATCTAACTCATATTATTAGCTATATTATGCTTATATGATCGAGAGAACGACAATTACTATACTTATTACACTCACTGTTATCAATCTAACTCATATTATTAACCATATTATGCAGATATGATCGATAGCACGACATTTACTACACTTACTACTCTTATTATTATCAATCTATCTCATATTATTAGCCATATTATGCTTATATGATCGATAGGACGACAATTACTATATTCATTTCTCTTATTATTATCAATCTAATTCATATTATTAGCCATATTATGCTTATATGATCGACAGAACGACAATTACTATACTTATTACTCTCATTATTATCAGCCTAACTCATATTATTAGCCATATTATGTTAATATGATCGATAGAACGACAATTACTATACTTATTACACTCACTATTATCAATCTAGCTCACATTATTAACCATATTATGCAGATATGATCGATACAAAGACAATTACTATAGTCATTTCTTTTATTATTATCAATCTAATTCATATTATTAGCCATATTATGCTTATATGATCGATAGAACGACAATTACTATACTTCTTACACTCACTGTTATCAATCTAACTCAAATTATTAACCATATTATGCACATATGATCGATAGAACGACAATTACTATACTTATTACTCTTATTATTATGAATCTAACTCATATTATTAACCATATTATGCAGATATGATCGATAGCACGACATTTACTATACATATTACTCTTATTGTTATCAATCTAACTCATATTATTAACCATATTATGCAGATATGATCGATAGAACTACAATTAGTACACTCATTACTCTTATTATTATCAATCTAACTCATATTATTAGCCATATTATGCTTATATGATCGATAGAACGACAATTCCTATACTCATTGCTCTTATTATTATCAATCTAACTCATATTATTAGCCATATTATGCTTATATGATCGATAGGACGACAATTACTATACTTATTTCTCTTATTATTATCAATCTAACTCATATTATTAGCCATATTATGCTTATATGATCGATAGAACGACAATTACTATACTTATTACTCTCATTATTATCAACCTAACTCATATTATTAGCCATATTATGCTTATATGATCGACAGAACGACAATTACTATACTTATTACACTCACTGTTATCAATCTAACTCATATTATTAACCATATTATGCAAATATGATCGATAGAACGACAATTAGTATACTCATTACTCTTATTATTATCAGCCTAACTCATATTATTAGCCATATTATGCTTATATGAACGATAGAACGACAATTACTATACTCATTACTCTTATTATTATCAATCTAGCTCATATTATTAACCATATTATGCTAATATGATCGATAGAACGACAATTACTGTACTTATTACTCTCATTATTATCAACCTAACTCATATTATTAGCCATATTATGCTTATATGATCGACAGAACGACAATTACTATACGTATTACACTCACTGTTATCAATCTAACTCATATTACTAACCATATTATGCAAATACGATCGATAGAACGACAATTACTATACTCATTACTCTTATTATTATCAGCCTAACTCATATTATTAGCCATATTATGCTTATATGAACGATAGAACGACAATTACTATACTCATTACTCTTATTATTATCAATCTAGCTCATATTATTAACCATATTATGCTAATATGATCGATAGAACGACAATTACTATACTCATTACTCTTATTATTATCAATCTAACTCATATTGTTAGCCATATTATGCTTATATGATCGATAGGACGACAATTACTATACTTATTACTCTTATATTTATCAATCTAACTCATTTTATTAGGCAGATTATGCTTTTATGATCGGTAGAACGATAATTACTATACCTATTACTCTTATTATTATCAATCTAACTTATATCATTAGCCATATTATGCTTATATGATCGATCGAACGACAATGACTATATTCATTTCTCTTATTATTATCAATCTAATTCATATTATTAGCCATATTATGCTTATATGATCGACAGAACGACAATTACTATACTTATTACTCTCATTATTATCAGCCTAACTCATATTATTAGCCATATTATGTTAATATGATCGATAGAACGACAACTACTATACTTAGTACACTCACTATTATCAATCTAACTCATATTATTAACCATACTATGCAGATATGATCGATAGCACGACATTTACTATACTTATTACTCTTATTGTTATCAATCTAACTCATATTATTAACCATATTATGCAGACATGATCGATAGAACTACAATTAGTATACTCCTTACTCTTATTATTATCAATCTAACTCATATTATTAACCATATTATGCTTATATGATCGATAGAACGACAATTACTATATTCATTTCTCTTATTATTATCAATCTAACTCATATTATTAGCCATATTATGCTTATATGATCGATAGAAAGATAATTACTATACTTATTACACTCACTGTTATCAATCTAACTCATATTATTAACCAAATTATGCAAATATGATCGATAGAACTACAATTAGTATACTCCTTACTCTTATTATTATCAATCTAACTCATATTATTAGCCATATTATGCTTATATGATCGATAGAACGACAATTACTATACTTATTACTCTCATTATTATCAATCTAACTCATATTATTAGCCATATTATGCTTATGTGATCGCTAGAACGACAATTACTATACTTATTACTCTTATTATTATGAATCTAACTCATATTATTAACCATATTATGCAGATATGATCGATAGCACGACATTTACTACACTTATTACTCTTACTATTATCAATCTAACTCAAATTATTAGACATATTATGCTTATGTGATCGACAGAACGACAATTACTATACTTATTGCACTCACTGTTATCAATCTAACTCATATTATTAACCATATTATGCAGATATGATCGATAGCACGACATTTACTATACTTATTACTCTTATTATTATCAATCTAACTCATATTATTAACCATATTATGCAGATATGATCGATAGAACGACAATTACTGTACTTATTACTCTCATTATTATCAACCTAACTCATATTATTAGCCATATTATGCTTATATGATCGACAGAACGACAATTACTATACGTATTACACTCACTGTTATCAATCTAACTCATATTACTAACCATATTATGCAAATACGATCGATAGAACGACAATTACTATACTCATTACTCTTATTATTATCAGCCTAACTCATATTATTAGCCATATTATGCTTATATGAACGATAGAACGACAATTACTATACTCATTACTCTTATTATTATCAATCTAGCTCATATTATTAACCATATTATGCTAATATGATCGATAGAACGACAATTACTATACTTATTACTCTTATATTTATCAATCTAACTCATATTATTAGGCAGATTATGCTTTTATGATCGGTAGAACGATGTTTACTATACCTATTACTCTTATTATTATCAATCTAACTTATATCATTAGCCATATTATGCTTATATGATCGATCGAACAACAATGACTATATTCATTTCTCTTATTATTATCAATCTAATTCATATTATTAGTCATATTATGCTTATATGATCGACAGAACGACAATTACTATACTTATTACTCTCATTATTATCAGCCTAACTCATATTATTAGCCATATTATGTTAATATGATCGATAGAACGACAACTACTATACTTAGTACACTCACTATTATCAATCTAACTCATATTATTAACCATACTATGCAGATATGATCGATAGCACGACATTTACTATACTTATTACTCTTATTGTTATCAATCTAACTCATATTATTAACCATATTATGCAGACATGATCGATAGAACTACAATTAGTATACTCCTTACTCTTATTATTATCAATCTAACTCATATTATTAGCCATATTATGCTTATATGATCGATAGAACGACAATTACTATATTCATTTCTCTTACTATTATCAATCTAACTCATATTATTAGCCATATTATGCTTATATGTTCGATAGAAAGACAATTACTATACTTATTACACTCACTGTTATCAATCTAACTCATATTATTAACCACATTTTGCAAATATGATCGATAGAACGACAATTACAATACTCATTACTCTTATTATTATCAGCCTAACTCATATTATAAGCCATATTATGCTAATATGATCGATAGAACGACAATTACTATACTTATTACACTCACTATTATCAATCTAACTCATATTATTAGCCATATTATGCTTATGTGATCGATAGAACGACAATCACTATACTTATTACTCTTATTATTATGAATCTAACTCATATTATTAACCATATTGTGCTAATATGATCGATAGAACGACAATTACTATACTTATTACACTCACTATTATCAATCTAACTCATATTATTAACCATATTATGCAGATATGATCGATAGCACGACATTTACTACACTTACTACTCTTATTATTATCAATCTAACTCATATTATTAGCCATATTATGGTTATATGATCGAGAGAACGACAATTACTATATTCATTTCTCTTATTATTATCAATCTAACTCATATTATTAGCCACATTATGCTTATATGATCGATAGAAAGACAATTACTATACTCATTACTCTTATTATTATCAATCTAACTCATATTATTAACCATATTATGCAGATATGATCGATAGAAAGACAATTACTATACTCATTTCTCTCATTATTTCAACCTAACTCATATTATTAGCCATATTATGCTTATATGATCGACAGAACGACAATTACTATACTTATTACACTCACTATTATCAATCTAACTCATATTATTATCCATATTATGCAGATATGATCGATAGCACGACATTTACTGTACTTATTGCTCTTATTGTTATCAATCTAACTCATATTATTAACCATATTATGCAGATATGATCGATAGAACTACAATTAGTATACTCATTTCTCTTATTATTATCAATCTAACTCATATCATTAGCCATATTATGCTTATATGATCGATCGAACGACAATGACTATACTCACTTCTCTTATTATTATCAATCTTACTCATATTATTAGCCATATTATGCTTATATGATCGATCGAACGACAATGACTATACTCACTTCTCTTATTATTATCAATCTAACTCATATTATTAACCATATTATGCATATATGATCGATAGAACTACAATTAGTATACTCATTACTCTTATTATTATGAATCTAACTCATATTATTAGCCATATTATGCTTATATGATCGATAGAACGACAATTACTATATTCATTTCTCTTATTATTATCAATCTAACTCATATTATTAGCCATATTATGCTTATATGATCGATAGAAAGACAATTACTATACTTATTACACTCACTGTTATCAATCTAACTCATATTATTAACCACATTATGCAAATATGATCGATAGAACGACAATTACTATACTTATTACACTCACTATTATCAATCTAACTCATATTATTAGCCATATTATGCTTATGTGATCGATAGAACGACAATTACTATACTTATTACTCTTATTATTATGAATCTAACTCATATTATTAACCATATTATGCTAATATGATCGATAGAACGACAATTACTATACTTATTACACTCACTATTATCAATCTAACTCATATTATTAACCATATTATGCAGATATGATCGATAGCACGACATTTACTACACTTACTACTCTTACTATTATCAATCTAACTCAAATTATTAGACATATTATGCTTATGTGATCGACGGAACGACAATTACTATACTTATTACACTCACTGTTATCAATCTAACTCATATTATTAACCATATTATGCAGATATGATCGATAGCACGGCATTTACTACACTTACTACTCTTATTATTATCAATCTAACTCATATTATTAACCATATTATGCAGATATGATCGATAGCACGACATTTACTATACTTATTACTCTTATTATTATCAATCCAACTCATATTATTAACCATATTATGCAGATATGATCGATAGAACGACAATTACTATACTTATTACTCTCATTATTATCAACCTAACTCATATTATTAGCCATATTATGCTTATCTGATCGACAGAACGACAATTACTATACTTATTACACTCACTGTTATCAATCTAACTGATATTATTAACCATATTATGCAAATACGATCGATAGAACGACAATTACTATACTCATTACTCTTATTATTATCAATCTAGCTCATATTATTAACCATATTATGCTAATATGATCGATAGAACGACAATTACTGTACTTATTACACTCACTATTATCAATCTAACTCATATTATTAACCATATTATGCGGATATGATCGATAGCATGACATTTACTACACTTATTACTCTTATTATTATCGATCTAACTCATATTATTAGCTATATTATGCTTATATGATCGAGAGAACGACAATTACTATACTTATTACACTCACTGTTATCAATCTAACTCATATTATTAACCATATTATGCAGATATGATCGATAGCACGACATTTACTACACTTACTACTCTTATTATTATCAATCTAACTCATATTATTAGCCATATTATGCTTATATGATCGATAGGACGACAATTACTATACTTATTTCTCTTATTATTATCAATCTAACTCATATTATTAGCTATATTATGCTTATATGATCGGTAGAACGATAATTACTATACCTATTACTCTTATTATTATCAATCTAACTCATATCATTAGCCATATTATGCTTATATGATCGATCGAACGACAATGACTATACTCACTTCTCTTATTATTATCAATCTAACTCATATTATTAGCCATATTATGCTTATAGGATCGATAGAACTACAATTACTATACTTATTACTCTTATTATTATCAATCTAACACATATTATTAACCATATTATGCAGATATGGTCGATAGAACGACAATTACTATACTTAAAACTTTTATTATTATCAATCTAACTCCTATTATTAGGCATATTATGCTTATATGATCGATAGAACGACAATTACTATACTTATTACACTCACTATTATCAATCTAACTCATATTATTAACCATATTATGCAGATATGCTCGATAGCACGACATTTACTATACTTATTACTCTTATTGTTATCAATCTAACTCATATTATTAACCATATTATGCAGACATGATCGATAGAACTACAATTAGTATACTCCTTACTCTTATTATTATCAATCTAACTCATATTATTAACCATATTATGCTTATATGATTGATAGAACGACAATTACTATATTCATTTCTCTTATTATTATCAATCTAACTCATATTATTAGCCATATTATGCTTATATGATCGATAGAAAGATAATTACTATACTTATTACACTCACTGTTATCAATCTAACTCATATTATTAACCAAATTATGCAAATATGATCGATAGACCTACAATTAGTATACTCCTTACTCTTATTATTATCAATCTAACTCATATTATTAGCCATATTATGCTTATATGATCGATAGAACGACAATTACTATACTTATTACTCTCATTATTATCAATCTAACTCATATTATTAGCCATATTATGCTTATGTGATCGCTAGAACGACAATTACTATACTTATTACTCTTATTATTATGAATCTAACTCATATTATTAACCATATTATGCAGATATGATCGATAGCACGACATTTACTACACTTATTACTCTTACTATTATCAATCTAACTCAAATTATTAGACATATTATGCTTATGTGATCGACAGAACGGCAATTACTATACTTATTGCACTCACTGTTATCAATCTAACTCATATTATTAACCATATTATGCAGATATGATCGATAGCACGACATTTACTACACTTACTACTCTTATTATTATCAATCTAACTCATATTATTAACCATATTATGCAGATATGATCGATAGCACGACATTTACTATACTTATTACTCTTATTATTATCAATCTAACTCATATTATTAACCATATTATGCAGATATGATCGATAGAACGACAATTACTGTACTTATTACTCTCATTATTATCAACCTAACTCATATTATTAGCCATATTATGCTTATATGAACGATAGAACGACAATTACTATACTCATTACTCTTATTATTATCAATCTAGCTCATATTATTAACCATATTATGCTAATATGATCGATAGAACGACAATTACTATACTCATTACTCTTATTATTATCAATCTAACTCATATTGTTAGCCATATTATGCTTATATGATCGATAGGACGACAATTACTATACTTATTACTCTTATATTTATCAATCTAACTCATATTATTAGGCAGATTATGCTTTTATGATCGGTAGAACGATAATTACTATACCTATTACTCTTATTATTATCAATCTAACTTATATCATTAGCCATATTATGCTTATATGATCGATCGAACGACAATGACTATATTCATTTCTCTTATTATTATCAATCTAATTCATATTATTAGCCATATTATGCTTATATGATCGACAGAACGACAATTACTATACTTATTACTCTCATTATTATCAGCCTAACTCATATTATTAGCCATATTATGTTAATATGATCGATAGAACGACAACTACTATACTTAGTACACTCACTATTATCAATCTAACTCATATTATTAACCATACTATGCAGATATGATCGATAGCACGACATTTACTATACTTATTACTCTTATTGTTATCAATCTAACTCATATTATTAACCATATTATGCAGACATGATCGATAGAACTACAATTAGTATACTCCTTACTCTTATTATTATCAATCTAACTCATATTATTAACCATATTATGCTTATATGATTGATAGAACGACAATTACTATATTCATTTCTCTTATTATTATCAATCTAACTCATATTATTAGCCATATTATGCTTATATGATCGATAGAAAGATAATTACTATACTTATTACACTCACTGTTATCAATCTAACTCATATTATTAACCAAATTATGCAAATATGATCGATAGAACTACAATTAGTATACTCCTTACTCTTATTATTATCAATCTAACTCATATTATTAGCCATATTATGCTTATATGATCGATAGAACGACAATTACTATACTTATTACTCTCATTATTATCAATCTAACTCATATTATTAGCCATATTATGCTTATGTGATCGCTAGAACGACAATTACTATACTTATTACTCTTATTATTATGAATCTAACTCATATTATTAACCATATTATGCAGATATGATCGATAGCACGACATTTACTACACTTATTACTCTTACTATTATCAATCTAACTCAAATTATTAGACATATTATGCTTATGTGATCGACAGAACGGCAATTACTATACTTATTGCACTCACTGTTATCAATCTAACTCATATTATTAACCATATTATGCAGATATGATCGATAGCACGACATTTACTACACTTACTACTCTTATTATTATCAATCTAACTCATATTATTAACCATATTATGCAGATATGATCGATAGCACGACATTTACTATACTTATTACTCTTATTATTATCAATCTAACTCATATTATTAACCATATTATGCAGATATGATCGATAGAACGACAATTACTGTACTTATTACTCTCATTATTATCAACCTAACTCATATTATTAGCCATATTATGCTTATATGATCGACAGAACGACAATTACTATACGTATTACACTCACTGTTATCAATCTAACTCATATTACTAACCATATTATGCAAATACGATCGATAGAACGACAATTACTATACTCATTACTCTTATTATTATCAGCCTAACTCATATTATTAGCCATATTATGCTTATATGAACGATAGAACGACAATTACTATACTCATTACTCTTATTATTATCAATCTAGCTCATATTATTAACCATATTATGCTAATATGATCGATAGAACGACAATTACTATACTCATTACTCTTATTATTATCAATCTAACTCATATTGTTAGCCATATTATGCTTATATGATCGATAGGACGACAATTACTATACTTATTACTCTTATATTTATCAATCTAACTCATATTATTAGGCAGATTATGCTTTTATGATCGGTAGAACGATAATTACTATACCTATTACTCTTATTATTATCAATCTAACTTATATCATTAGCCATATTATGCTTATATGATCGATCGAACGACAATGACTATATTCATTTCTCTTATTATTATCAATCTAATTCATATTATTAGCCATATTATGCTTATATGATCGACAGAACGACAATTACTATACTTATTACTCTCATTATTATCAGCCTAACTCATATTATTAGCCATATTATGTTAATATGATCGATAGAACGACAACTACTATACTTAGTACACTCACTATTATCAATCTAACTCATATTATTAACCATACTATGCAGATATGATCGATAGCACGACATTTACTATACTTATTACTCTTATTGTTATCAATCTAACTCATATTATTAACCATATTATGCAGACATGATCGATAGAACTACAATTAGTATACTCCTTACTCTTATTATTATCAATCTAACTCATATTATTAACCATATTATGCTTATATGATCGATAGAACGACAATTACTATATTCATTTCTCTTATTATTATCAATCTAACTCATATTATTAGCCATATTATGCTTATATGATCGATAGAAAGATAATTACTATACTTATTACACTCACTGTTATCAATCTAACTCATATTATTAACCAAATTATGCAAATATGATCGATAGAACTACAATTAGTATACTCCTTACTCTTATTATTATCAATCTAACTCATATTATTAGCCATATTATGCTTATATGATCGATAGAACGACAATTACTATACTTATTACTCTCATTATTATCAATCTAACTCATATTATTAGCCATATTATGCTTATGTGATCGCTAGAACGACAATTACTATACTTATTACTCTTATTATTATGAATCTAACTCATATTATTAACCATATTATGCAGATATGATCGATAGCACGACATTTACTACACTTATTACTCTTACTATTATCAATCTAACTCAAATTATTAGACATATTATGCTTATGTGATCGACAGAACGACAATTACTATACTTATTGCACTCACTGTTATCAATCTAACTCATATTATTAACCATATTATGCAGATATGATCGATAGCACGACATTTACTACACTTACTACTCTTATTATTATCAATCTAACTCATATTATTAACCATATTATGCAGATATGATCGATAGCACGACATTTACTATACTTATTACTCTTATTATTATCAATCTAACTCATATTATTAACCATATTATGCAGATATGATCGATAGAACGACAATTACTGTACTTATTACTCTCATTATTATCAACCTAACTCATATTATTAGCCATATTATGCTTATATGATCGACAGAACGACAATTACTATACGTATTACACTCACTGTTATCAATCTAACTCATATTATTAACCATATTATGCAGATATGATCGATAGCACGACATTTACTACACTTACTACTCTTATTATTATCAATCTAACTCATATTATTAACCATATTATGCAGACATGATCGATAGAACTACAATTAGTATACTCCTTACTCTTATTATTATCAATCTAACTCATATTATTAGCAATATTATGCTTATATGATCGATAGAACGACAATTACTATATTCATTTCTCTTACTATTATCAATCTAACTCATATTATTAGCCATATTATGCTTATATGTTCGATAGAAAGACAATTACTATACTTATTACACTCACTGTTATCAATCTAACTCATATTATTAACCACATTTTGCAAATATGATCGATAGAACGACAATTACTATACTCATTACTCTTATTATTATCAGCCTAACTCATATTATAAGCCATATTATGCTAATATGATCGATAGAACGACAATTACTATACTTATTACACTCACTATTATCAATCTAACTCATATTATTAGCCATATTATGCTTATGTGATCGATAGAACGACAATCACTATACTTATTACTCTTATTATTATGAATCTAACTCATATTATTAACCATATTGTGCTAATATGATCGATAGAACGACAATTACTATACTTATTACACTCACTATTATCAATCTAACTCATATTATTAACCATATTATGCAGATATGATCGATAGCACGACATTTACTACACTTACTACTCTTATTATTATCAATCTAACTCATATTATTAGCCATATTATGGTTATATGATCGAGAGAACGACAATTACTATATTCATTTCTCTTATTATTATCAATCTAACTCATATTATTAGCCACATTATGCTTATATGATCGATAGAAAGACAATTACTATACTCATTACTCTTATTATTATCAATCTAACTCATATTATTAACCATATTATGCAGATATGATCGATAGAAAGACAATTACTATACTCATTTCTCTCATTATTTCAACCTAACTCATATTATTAGCCATATTATGCTTATATGATCGACAGAACGACAATTACTATACTTATTACACTCACTATTATCAATCTAACTCATATTATTATCCATATTATGCAGATATGATCGATAGCACGACATTTACTGTACTTATTGCTCTTATTGTTATCAATCTAACTCATATTATTAACCATATTATGCAGATATGATCGATAGAACTACAATTAGTATACTCATTTCTCTTATTATTATCAATCTAACTCATATCATTAGCCATATTATGCTTATATGATCGATCGAACGACAATGACTATACTCACTTCTCTTATTATTATCAATCTTACTCATATTATTAGCCATATTATGCTTATATGATCGATCGAACGACAATGACTATACTCACTTCTCTTATTATTATCAATCTAACTCATATTATTAACCATATTATGCATATATGATCGATAGAACTACAATTAGTATACTCATTACTCTTATTATTATGAATCTAACTCATATTATTAGCCATATTATGCTTATATGATCGATAGAACGACAATTACTATATTCATTTCTCTTATTATTATCAATCTAACTCATATTATTAGCCATATTATGCTTATATGATCGATAGAAAGACAATTACTATACTTATTACACTCACTGTTATCAATCTAACTGATATTATTAACCACATTATGCAAATATGATCGATAGAACGACAATTACTATACTTATTACACTCACTATTATCAATCTAACTCATATTATTAGCCATATTATGCTTATGTGATCGATAGAACGACAATTACTATACTTATTACTCTTATTATTATGAATCTAACTCATATTATTAACCATATAATGCTAATATGATCGATAGAACGACAATTACTATACTTATTACACTCACTATTATCAATCTAACTCATATTATTAACCATATTATGCAGATATGATCGATAGCACGACATTTACTACACTTACTACTCTTACTATTATCAATCTAACTCAAATTATTAGACATATTATGCTTATGTTATCGACGGAACGACAATTACTATACTTATTACACTCACTGTTATCAATCTAACTCATATTATTAACCATATTATGCAGATATGATCGATAGCACGGCATTTACTACACTTACTACTCTTATTATTATCAATCTAACTCATATTATTAACCATATTATGCAGATATGATCGATAGGACGACAATTACTATACTTATTACTCTTATATTTATCAATCTAACTCATATTATTAGGCAGATTATGCTTTTATGATCGGTAGAACGATAATTACTATACCTATTACTCTTATTATTATCAATCTAACTTATATCATTAGCCATATTATGCTTATATGATCGATCGAACGACAATGACTATATTCATTTCTCTTATTATTATCAATCTAATTCATATTATTAGCCATATTATGCTTATATGATCGACAGAACGACAATTACTATACTTATTACTCTCATTATTATCAGCCTAACTCATATTATTAGCCATATTATGTTAATATGATCGATAGAACGACAACTACTATACTTAGTACACTCACTATTATCAATCTAACTCATATTATTAACCATACTATGCAGATATGATCGATAGCACGACATTTACTATACTTATTACTCTTATTGTTATCAATCTAACTCATATTATTAACCATATTATGCAGACATGATCGATAGAACTACAATTAGTATACTCCTTACTCTTATTATTATCAATCTAACTCATATTATTAACCATATTATGCTTATATGATCGATAGAACGACAATTACTATATTCATTTCTCTTATTATTATCAATCTAACTCATATTATTAGCCATATTATGCTTATATGATCGATAGAAAGATAATTACTATACTTATTACACTCACTGTTATCAATCTAACTCATATTATTAACCAAATTATGCAAATATGATCGATAGAACTACAATTAGTATACTCCTTACTCTTATTATTATCAATCTAACTCATATTATTAGCCATATTATGCTTATATGATCGATAGAACGACAATTACTATACTTATTACTCTCATTATTATCAATCTAACTCATATTATTAGCCATATTATGCTTATGTGATCGCTAGAACGACAATTACTATACTTATTACTCTTATTATTATGAATCTAACTCATATTATTAACCATATTATGCAGATATGATCGATAGCACGACATTTACTACACTTATTACTCTTACTATTATCAATCTAACTCAAATTATTAGACATATTATGCTTATGTGATCGACAGAACGACAATTACTATACTTATTGCACTCACTGTTATCAATCTAACTCATATTATTAACCATATTATGCAGATATGATCGATAGCACGACATTTACTACACTTACTACTCTTATTATTATCAATCTAACTCATATTATTAACCATATTATGCAGATATGATCGATAGCACGACATTTACTATACTTATTACTCTTATTATTATCAATCTAACTCATATTATTAACCATATTATGCAGATATGATCGATAGAACGACAATTACTGTACTTATTACTCTCATTATTATCAACCTAACTCATATTATTAGCCATATTATGCTTATATGATCGACAGAACGACAATTACTATACGTATTACACTCACTGTTATCAATCTAACTCATATTATTAACCATATTATGCAGATATGATCGATAGCACGACATTTACTACACTTACTACTCTTATTATTATCAATCTAACTCATATTATTAACCATATTATGCAGACATGATCGATAGAACTACAATTAGTATACTCCTTACTCTTATTATTATCAATCTAACTCATATTATTAGCAATATTATGCTTATATGATCGATAGAACGACAATTACTATATTCATTTCTCTTACTATTATCAATCTAACTCATATTCTTAGCCATATTATGCTTATATGTTCGATAGAAAGACAATTACTATACTTATTACACTCACTGTTATCAATCTAACTCATATTATTAACCACATTTTGCAAATATGATCGATAGAACGACAATTACTATACTCATTACTCTTATTATTATCAGCCTAACTCATATTATAAGCCATATTATGCTAATATGATCGATAGAACGACAATTACTATACTTATTACACTCACTATTATCAATCTAACTCATATTATTAGCCATATTATGCTTATGTGATCGATAGAACGACAATCACTATACTTATTACTCTTATTATTATGAATCTAACTCATATTATTAACCATATTGTGCTAATATGATCGATAGAACGACAATTACTATACTTATTACACTCACTATTATCAATCTAACTCATATTATTAACCATATTATGCAGATATGATCGATAGCACGACATTTACTACACTTACTACTCTTATTATTATCAATCTAACTCATATTATTAGCCATATTATGGTTATATGATCGAGAGAACGACAATTACTATATTCATTTCTCTTATTATTATCAATCTAACTCATATTATTAGCCACATTATGCTTATATGATCGATAGAAAGACAATTACTATACTCATTACTCTTATTATTATCAATCTAACTCATATTATTAACCATATTATGCAGATATGATCGATAGAAAGACAATTACTATACTCATTTCTCTCATTATTTCAACCTAACTCATATTATTAGCCATATTATGCTTATATGATCGACAGAACGACAATTACTATACTTATTACACTCACTATTATCAATCTAACTCATATTATTATCCATATTATGCAGATATGATCGATAGCACGACATTTACTGTACTTATTGCTCTTATTGTTATCAATCTAACTCATATTATTAACCATATTATGCAGATATGATCGATAGAACTACAATTAGTATTCTCATTTCTCTTATTATTATCAATCTAACTCATATCATTAGCCATATTATGCTTATATGATCGATCGAACGACAATGACTATACTCACTTCTCTTATTATTATCAATCTTACTCATATTATTAGCCATATTATGCTTATATGATCGATCGAACGACAATGACTATACTCACTTCTCTTATTATTATCAATCTAACTCATATTATTAACCATATTATGCATATATGATCGATAGAACTACAATTAGTATACTCATTACTCTTATTATTATGAATCTAACTCATATTATTAGCCATATTATGCTTATATGATCGATAGAACGACAATTACTATATTCATTTCTCTTATTATTATCAATCTAACTCATATTATTAGCCATATTATGCTTATATGATCGATAGAAAGACAATTACTATACTTATTACACTCACTGTTATCAATCTAACTGATATTATTAACCACATTATGCAAATATGATCGATAGAACGACAATTACTATACTTATTACACTCACTATTATCAATCTAACTCATATTATTAGCCATATTATGCTTATGTGATCGATAGAACGACAATTACTATACTTATTACTCTTATTATTATGAATCTAACTCATATTATTAACCATATAATGCTAATATGATCGATAGAACGACAATTACTATACTTATTACACTCACTATTATCAATCTAACTCATATTATTAACCATATTATGCAGATATGATCGATAGCACGACATTTACTACACTTACTACTCTTACTATTATCAATCTAACTCAAATTATTAGACATATTATGCTTATGTTATCGACGGAACGACAATTACTATACTTATTACACTCACTGTTATCAATCTAACTCATATTATTAACCATATTATGCAGATATGATCGATAGCACGGCATTTACTACACTTACTACTCTTATTATTATCAATCTAACTCATATTATTAACCATATTATGCAGATATGATCGATAGCACGACATTTACTATACTTATTACTCTTATTATTATCAATCTAACTCATATTATTAACCATATTATGCAGATATGATCGATAGAACGACAATTACTGTACTTATTACTCTCATTATTATCAACCTAACTCATATTATTAGCCATATTATGCTTATCTGATCGACAGAACGACAATTACTATACTTATTACACTCACTGTTATCAATCTAACTGATATTATTAACCATATTATGCAAATACGATCGATAGAACGACAATAACTATACTTATTACTCTTATCATTATCAATCTAATCCATACTATTAGCCATAGTATGCTTATATGGTCGATAGAACGACAATGACTATACTCATTACTCTTATTATTATCAATCTAACTCATATTATTAACCATATTATGCAGATATGATAGATAGCACGACATTTACTATACTTATTACTCTTATCATTATCAATCTAACTCATATTATTAACCATATTATGCAGATATGATCGATAGAACTACAATAAGTATACTCATTACTCCTATTATTATCAATCTAACTCATATTATTAGGCATATTATGCTTATATGATCGATAGAACGACAATTACTACACTTATTACTCTTATTATTATCAATCTAACTCATATTATTAGGCATATTATGCTTATGTGATCGATGGAACGTACAACTACTATAAGTATTACACTCACTATTACCAATCTAACTCCTATTATTAACCATATTATTGCAGATATGATCCATAGAACGACCATTACTATACTTATTACTCTTATTTTTATCAATCTAACTCATGTTATTAGCCATATTATGCTTATATGATCGATAGAACGACAATTGCTGTACCCACTACTCTTATTATTATCAATCTAACTCATATTATTAGCCATATTATGCTTATATGATCGACAGTACGACAATCACTGTACTTATTACTCTTACTATTATCAATCTAACTCATATTATTAGCCATATTATGCTTATATGATCGATAGAACGACAATTACTATACTTATTACTCTTATTATTATCAACCTAACTCATATTATTAGCCATATTATGCTTATGTGATCGATAGAACGATAATTACTATACTTATTACTCTTATTATTATCAATCTAACTCATATTAGTAGCCATATTATGCTTATATGATCGACAGAACGACAACTACTATAATTATTACACTCACTATTACCAATCTAACTCATATTATTAACCATATTATGCAGATATGATCCATAGAACGACCATTACTATACTTATTACTCTTATTATTATCAATCTAACTCATATTATTAGCCATATCATGCTTATATGATCGATGGAACGACATTTACTATACTTATTACTCTTATTATTATCAACCTAACTCATATTATTAGCCATATTATGCTTATGTGATCGATAGAACGATAATTACTATACTTATTACTCTTATTATTATCAATCTAACTCATATTATTAGCAATATTATGCTTATATGATCGATAGAACGACAATTACTATATTCATTTCTCTTACTATTATCAATCTAACTCATATTATTAGCCATATTATGCTTATATGTTCGATAGAAAGACAATTACTATACTTATTACACTCACTGTTATCAATCTAACTCATATTATTAACCACATTTTGCAAATATGATCGATAGAACGACAATTACTATACTCATTACTCTTATTATTATCAGCCTAACTCATATTATAAGCCATATTATGCTAATATGATCGATAGAACGACAATTACTATACTTATTACACTCACTATTATCAATCTAACTCATATTATTAGCCATATTATGCTTATGTGATCGATAGAACGACAATCACTATACTTATTACTCTTATTATTATGAATCTAACTCATATTATTAACCATATTGTGCTAATATGATCGATAGAACGACAATTACTATACTTATTACACTCACTATTATCAATCTAACTCATATTATTAACCATATTATGCAGATATGATCGATAGCACGACATTTACTACACTTACTACTCTTATTATTATCAATCTAACTCATATTATTAGCCATATTATGGTTATATGATCGAGAGAACGACAATTACTATATTCATTTCTCTTATTATTATCAATCTAACTCATATTATTAGCCACATTATGCTTATATGATCGATAGAAAGACAATTACTATACTCATTACTCTTATTATTATCAATCTAACTCATATTATTAACCATATTATGCAGATATGATCGATAGAAAGACAATTACTATACTCATTTCTCTCATTATTTCAACCTAACTCATATTATTAGCCATATTATGCTTATATGATCGACAGAACGACAATTACTATACTTATTACACTCACTATTATCAATCTAACTCATATTATTATCCATATTATGCAGATATGATCGATAGCACGACATTTACTGTACTTATTGCTCTTATTGTTATCAATCTAACTCATATTATTAACCATATTATGCAGATATGATCGATAGAACTACAATTAGTATACTCATTTCTCTTATTATTATCAATCTAACTCATATCATTAGCCATATTATGCTTATATGATCGATCGAACGACAATGACTATACTCACTTCTCTTATTATTATCAATCTTACTCATATTATTAGCCATATTATGCTTATATGATCGATCGAACGACAATGACTATACTCACTTCTCTTATTATTATCAATCTAACTCATATTATTAACCATATTATGCATATATGATCGATAGAACTACAATTAGTATACTCATTACTCTTATTATTATGAATCTAACTCATATTATTAGCCATATTATGCTTATATGATCGATAGAACGACAATTACTATATTCATTTCTCTTATTATTATCAATCTAACTCATATTATTAGCCATATTATGCTTATATGATCGATAGAAAGACAATTACTATACTTATTACACTCACTGTTATCAATCTAACTGATATTATTAACCACATTATGCAAATATGATCGATAGAACGACAATTACTATACTTATTACACTCACTATTATCAATCTAACTCATATTATTAGCCATATTATGCTTATGTGATCGATAGAACGACAATTACTATACTTATTACTCTTATTATTATGAATCTAACTCATATTATTAACCATATAATGCTAATATGATCGATAGAACGACAATTACTATACTTATTACACTCACTATTATCAATCTAACTCATATTATTAACCATATTATGCAGATATGATCGATAGCACGACATTTACTACACTTACTACTCTTACTATTATCAATCTAACTCAAATTATTAGACATATTATGCTTATGTTATCGACGGAACGACAATTACTATACTTATTACACTCACTGTTATCAATCTAACTCATATTATTAACCATATTATGCAGATATGATCGATAGCACGGCATTTACTACACTTACTACTCTTATTATTATCAATCTAACTCATATTATTAACCATATTATGCAGATATGATCGATAGCACGACATTTACTATACTTATTACTCTTATTATTATCAATCTAACTCATATTATTAACCATATTATGCAGATATGATCGATAGAACGACAATTACTATACTTATTACTCTCATTATTATCAACCTAACTCATATCATTAGCCATATTATGCTTATCTGATCGACAGAACGACAATTACTATACTTATTACACTCACTGTTATCAATCTAACTGATATTATTAACCATATTATGCAAATACGATCGATAGAACGACAATAACTATACTTATTACACTTATCATTATCAATCTAATCCATACTATTAGCCATAGTATGCTTATATGGTCGATAGAACGACAATGACTATACTCATTACTCTTATTATTATCAATCTAACTCATATTATTAACCATATTATGCAGATATGATAGATAGCACGACATTTACTATACTTATTACTCTTATCATTATCAATCTAACTCATATTATTAACCATATTATGCAGATATGATCGATAGAACTACAATAAGTATACTCATTACTCCTATTATTATCAATCTAACTCATATTATTAGGCATATTATGCTTATATGATCGATAGAACGACAATTACTACACTTATTACTCTTATTATTATCAATCTAACTCATATTATTAGGCATATTATGCTTATGTGATCGATGGAACGTACAACTACTATAAGTATTACACTCACTATTACCAATCTAACTCCTATTATTAACCATATTATTGCAGATATGATCCATAGAACGACCATTACTATACTTATTACTCTTATTTTTATCAATCTAACTCATGTTATTAGCCATATTATGCTTATATGATCGATAGAACGACAATTGCTGTACCCACTACTCTTATTATTATCAATCTAACTCATATTATTAGCCATATTATGCTTATATGATCGACAGTACGACAATCACTGTACTTATTACTCTTACTATTATCAATCTAACTCATATTATTAGCCATATTATGCTTATATGATCGATAGAACGACAATTACTATACTTATTACTCTTATTATTATCAACCTAACTCATATTATTAGCCATATTATGCTTATGTGATCGATAGAACGATAATTACTATACTTATTACTCTTATTATTATCAATCTAACTCATATTAGTAGCCATATTATGCTTATATGATCGACAGAACGACAACTACTATAATTATTACACTCACTATTACCAATCTAACTCATATTATTAACCATATTATGCAGATATGATCCATAGAACGGCCATTACTATACTTATTACTCTTATTATTATCAATCTAACTCATATTATTAGCCATATCATGCTTATATGATCGATGGAACGACATTTACTATACTTATTACTCTTATTATTATCAGCCTAACTCATATTATTAGCCATATCATGCTTATATGATCGATAGTACGACAATTACTATACTCATTACTCTTATTATTATCAATCTAACTCATATTATTAGCCATATTATGCTTATATGATCGATAGAACGACAATTACTGTAACTACTACTCTTATCATTATCAATCTAACTCATATTATTAGCCATATTATGTTTATATGATCGATAGTACGACAATTACTGTACGCATTACTCTTATTATTATCAATCTAACTTATATTATTAGCCATATTATGCTTATGTGATCGATAGAACGACAATTACTATACTCATTACTCTTATTATTATAAATCTAACTCATATTATTAGCCATATTATGCTTATATGATCGATAGAACGACAATTACTATACTCATTACTCTTATTATTATCAATCCAACTCATATTATTAACCATATTATGCTAATATGATCGATAGAACGACAATTACTATACTTATTACTCTTATTATTATCAATCTAACTCATATTATAAGCCATATTATGCTTATATGATCGACAGAACGACAATTTCCATACTTATTACACTCACTGTTAGCAATCCAACTCATATTATTAACCATATTATGCAAATATGATCGATAGAACGACAATTACAATACCCATTACTCTTATTATTATCAATCCAACTCATATTATTAACCATATTATGCTAATATGATCGATAGAACGACAATTACTATACTTATTACTCTTATTATTATCAATCTAACTCATATTATTAGCCATATTATGCTTATGTGATCGATAGAACGATAATTACTATACTTATTACTCTTATTATTATCAATCTAACTCATATTATTAACCATATTATGCTAATATGATCGATAGAACGACAATTACTATACCTATTACACTCAGTATTATCAATCTAACTCATATTATTAACGATATTATGCAGATATGATCGATAGCACGACATTTACTATACTTATCACTCTTATTATTATCAATCTCACTCATATTATTAGCCATATCATGCTTATATGATCGATAGTACGACAATTACTGTACTTATTACTCTTATTAGTATCAATCTAACTCATATTATTAGCCATATTATGCTTATATGATCGATTGTACGACAATTACTGTACTTATTACTCTTATTATTATCTATCTAACTCATATTATTCGCCATATTATGCTTATATGATCGATAGAACGACAATTACTATACTTATTACTCTTATTATTATCAATCTAACTCATATTATTAGCCATATTATGCTTATATGATTGATAGAACGACAATTACTATACCCACTACTCTTATTATTATCAATCTAACTCATATTATTAGCCATATTATGCTTATATGATCGACAGAACGACAGTTACTATACTTATTACACCCACTATTATGAATCTAACTCATATTATTAACCATATTATGCAGATATGATCGATAGGACGACAATAACTATACTTATTACTCTTATTATTATTAATTTAACTCATATTATTAACCATATTATGCTTATATGATCGATAGAACGACAATTACTATACTCATTACTCTTATTATTATCAATCTAACTCATATTATTAGCCATATTATGCTTATGTGATCGATAGAACGATAATTTCAATACTTATTACTCTTATTATTATCAATCTAACTCATATTAGTAGCCATACTATGTTTATATGATCGACAGAACGACAACTACTATAATTATTACACTCACTATTACCAATCTAACTCATATTATTAACCATATTATGCAAATATGATCGATAGAACGACAATTACTATACTTATTACTCTTATTATTATCAACCTAATTCATATTATTAGCCATATTATGCATATATGATCGATAGAACGACAATTACTATACTAATTACTCTTATTATTATCAATCTGACTCATATTATTAGGCATATTATGCTTATGTGATCGATAGAACGACAATTACTATACTCATTACTCTTATTATTATCAATCTAACTCACATTATTAGCCATATTATGCATATATGATCGATAGTACGACAATTACTGTACTTATTACTCTTATTATTATCAATCTAACTCATATTATTAGCCATATCATGCTTATATGATCGATAGAACGACAATTACTATACTTATTACACTCACTGTTATCAATCTAACTCTTATTATTAACCATATTATGCAGATATGATCGATAGAACTACAATTAGTATACTCCTTACTCTTATTATTATCAATCTAACTCATATTATTAGCCATATTATGCTTATATGATCGATAGAACGACAATTACTATATTCATTTCTCTTATTATTATCAATCTAATTCATATTATTAGCCATATTATGCTTATATGATCGATAGAACGACAATTACTATATTCATTTCTCTTATTATTATCAATCTAACTCATATTATTAGCCATATTATGCTTATATGTTCGATAAAAAGACAATTACTATACTTATTACACTCACTGTTATCAATCTAACTCATATTATTAACCATATTATGCTTATATGATCGATAGAACGACAATTACTATATTCATTTCTCTTATTATTATCAATCTAACTCATATTATTAGCCATATTATGCTTATATGTTCGATAGAAAGACAATTACTATCCTTATTACACTCACTGTTATCAATCTAACTCATATTATTAACGATATTATGCAGATATGATCGATAGCACGACATTTACTATACTTATTACTCTTATTATTATCAATCTAACTCATATTATTAACCATATTATGCAGATATGATCGATAGAACTACAATAACTATACTCATTACTCCTATTATTATCAATCTAACTCATATTATTAGCCATATTATGCTTATATGATCGATAGAACGACAATTACTATACCCACTACTCTTATTATTATCAATCTAACTCATATTATTGGCCATATTA
The DNA here is from genome assembly GCF_050947335.1 of Megachile rotundata. NCBI lineage: Eukaryota > Metazoa > Arthropoda > Insecta > Hymenoptera > Megachilidae > Megachile > Megachile rotundata. The sequence goes on along the minus strand of NW_027473732.1, from coordinate 46,075 downwards.
TGCAAATGTGATCGATAGGACGACAATTACTATACTTATTACTCTTATTATTATCAACCTAATTCATATTATTAGCCTTATTATGCTTATATGATCGATAGAACCACAATTACTATACTTATTACTCTTATTATTATCAATCTGACTCATATTATTAGGCATATTATGCTTATGTGATCGATAGAACATCTTTTACTATACTCATTACTCTTATTATTATCAATCTAACTCATATTATTAGCCATATTATGCTTATATGATCGATAGAACGACAATTACTGTACCCACTACTCTTATTATTATCAATCTAACTCATATTATTAGCCATATTATGCTTATATGATCGATAGTACGACAATCACTGTACTTATTACTCTAATTATTATCAATCTAACTCATATTATTAGCCATATCATGCTTATATGATCGATAGAACGACATTTACTATACTTATTACTCTTATTATTATCAGTCTAACTCATATTATTAGCCGTATTATGCTTACATGATCGATAGAACGACAATTACTGTAACCACTACTCTTATTATTATCAATCTAACTCATATTATTAGCCATATTATGCTTATATGATCGATAGTACGACAATTACTGTACGTATTACTCTTATTATTATCAATCTAACTCATATTATTAGCCATATTATGCTTATATGATCGATAGAACGACAATTACAATACTCATTACTCTTATTATTATCAATCCAACTCATATTATTAACCATATTATGCTAATATGATCGATAGAACGACAATTACTATACTTATTACTCTTATTATTATCAATCTAACTCATATTATTAGCCATATTATGCTTATGTGATCGATAGAACGATAATTACTATACTTATTACTCTTATTATTATCAATCTAACTCATATTATTAACCATATTATGCTAATATGATCGATAGAACGACAATTACTATACCTATTACACTCAGTATTATCAATCTAACTCATATTATTAACGATATTATGCAGATATGATCGATAGCACGACATTTACTGTACTTATCACTCTTATTATTATCAATCTAACTCATATTATTAGCCATATCATGCTTATATGATCGATAGTACGACAATTACTGTACTTATTACTCTTATTAGTATCAATCTAACTCATATTATTAGCCATATTATGCTTATATGATCGATTGTACGACAATTACTGTACTTATTACTCTTATTATTATCTATCTAACTCATATTATTCGCCATATTATGCTTATATGATCGATAGAACGACAATTACTATACTTATTACTCTTATTATTATCAATCTAACTCATATTATTAGCCATATTATGCTTATATGATTGATAGAACGACAATTACTATACCCACTACTCTTATTATTATCAATCTAACTCATATTATTAGCCATATTATGCTTATATGATCGACAGAACGACAGTTACTATACTTATTACACCCACTATTATGAATCTAACTCATATTATTAACCATATTATGCAGATATGATCGATAGGACGACAATAACTATACTTATTACTCTTATTATTATTAATTTAACTCATATTATTAACCATATTATGCTTATATGATCGATAGAACGACAATTACTATACTCATTACTCTTATTATTATCAATCTAACTCATATTATTAGCCATATTATGCTTATATGATCGATAGAACGAAAATTACTATACTTATTAGTCTTACCATTATCAATCCAATCCATATTATTAGCCATATTATGCTTATATGGTCGATAGAACGACAATGACTATACTCATTACTCTTATTATTATCAATCTAACTCATATTATTAGCCATATTATGCTTATATGGTCGATAGAACGACAATGACTATACTTATTACTCTTATTATTATCAATCTAACTCATATTATTAACCATATTATGCTATTATGATCGATAGAACGACAATTACTATACCTATTACACTCACTATTATCAATCTAACTCATATTATTAACCATATTATGCAGATATGATCGATAGCACGACATTTACTATACTCATTACTCCTATTATTATCAATCTAACTCATATTATTAGCCATAATTATGCTTATATGATCGATAGAACGACAATTACTATACTCATTACTCTTATTGTTATCATTCTAACTCATATTATTAGCCATATTATGCTTATGTGATCGATAGAACGATAATTTCAATACTTATTACTCTTATTATTATCAATCTAACTCATATTAGTAGCCATACTATGTTTATATGATCGACAGAACGACAACTACTATAATTATTACACTCACTATTACCAATCTAACTCATATTATTAACCATATTATGCAAATATGGTCGATAGAACGACAATTACTATACTTATTACTCTTATTATTATCAACCTAATTCATATTATTAGCCATATTATGCATATATGATCGATAGAACGACAATTACTATACTAATTACTCTTATTATTATCAATCTGACTCATATTATTAGGCATATTATGCTTATGTGATCGATAGAACGACAATTACTATACTCATTACTCTTATTATTATCAATCTAACTCACATTATTAGCCATATTATGCTTATATGATCGATAGAACGACAATTACTGTAACCACTACTCTTATTATTATCAATCTAACTCATATTATTAGCCATATTATGCTTATATGATCGATAGTACGACAATTACTGTACTTATTACTCTTATTATTATCAATCTAAATCATATTATTAGCCATATTATGCTTATATGAACGATAGAACGACAATGACTGTAACCACTACTCTTATTATTATCAATCTAACTCATATTATTAGCCATATTATGCTTATATGATCGATAGTACGACAATTACTGTACTTATTACTCCTATTATTATCAATCTAACTCATATTATTAACGATATTATGCAGATATGATCGATAGCACGACATTTACTATACTTATTACTCTTATTATTATCAATCTAACTCATATTATTAACCATATTATGCAGATATGATCGATAGAACTACAATAACTATACTCATTACTCCTATTATTATCAATCTAACTCATATTATTAGCCATATTATGCTTATATGATCGATAGAACGACAATTACTATACCCACTACTCTTATTATTATCAATCTAACTCATATTATTGGCCATATTATGCAAATGTGATCGATAGGACGACAATTACTATACTTATTACTCTTATTATTATCAACCTAATTCATATTATTAGCCTTATTATGCTTATATGATCGATAGAACCACAATTACTATACTTATTCCTCTTATTATTATCAATCTGACTCATATTATTAGGCATATTATGCTTATGTGATCGATAGAACATCTTTTACTATACTCATTACTCTTATTATTATCAATCTAACTCATATTATTAGCCATATTATGCTTATATGATCGATAGAACGACAATTACTGTACCCACTACTCTTATTATTATCAATCTAACTCATATTATTAGCCATATTATGCTTATATGATCGATAGTACGACAATCACTGTACTTATTACTCTTATTATTATCAATCTAACTCATATTATTAGCCATATCATGCTTATATGATCGATAGAACGACATTTAGTATACTTATTACTCTTATTATTATCAGTCTAACTCATATTATTAGCCGTATTAGGCTTACATGATCGATAGAACGACAATTACTGTAACCACTACTCTTATTATTATCAATCTAACTCATATTATTAGCCATATTATGCTTATATGATCGATAGTACGACAATTACTGTACGTATTACTCTTATTATTATCAATCTAACTCATATTATTAGCCATATTATGCTTATATGATCGATAGAACGACAATTACAATACTCATTACTCTTATTATTATCAATCCAACTCATATTATTAACCATATTATGCTAATATGATCGATAGAACGACAATTACTATACTTATTACTCTTATTATTATCAATCTAACTCATATTATTAGCCATATTATGCTTATATGATCGATAGAACGACAACCACTATACTTATTACTCTTATTATTATCAACCTAATTCATATTATTAGCCATATTATGCATATATGATCGATAGAACGACAATTACTATACTAATTACTCTTATTATTATCAATCTGACTCATATTATTAGGCATATTATGCTTATGTGATCGATAGAACGACAATTACTATACTCATTACTCTTATTATTATCAATCTAACTCACATTATTAGCCATATTATGCTTATATGATCGATAGAACGACAATTACTGTAACCACTACTCTTATTATTATCAATCTAACTCATATTATTAGCCATATTATGCTTATATGATCGATAGAACGACAATTACTATACTTATTACTCTTATTATTATCAATCTAACTCATATTATTAGCCATATTATGCTTATATGATGGATAGAACGACAATTACTATACCCACTACTCTTATTATTATCAATCTAACTCATATTATTAGCCATATTATGCTTATATGATCGACAGAACGACAGTTACTATACTTATTACACCCACTATTATGAATCTAACTCATATTATTAACCATATTATGCAGATATGATCGATAGGACGACAATAACTATACTTATTACTCTTATTATTATTAATTTAACTCATATTATTAACCACATTATGCTTATATGATCGATAGAACGGCAATTACTATACTCATTACTCTTATTATTATCAATCTAACTCATATTATTAGCCATATTATGCTTATATGATCGATAGAACGAAAATTACTATACTTATTAGTCTTACCATTATCAATCCAATCCATATTATTAGCCATATTATGCTTATATGGTCGATAGAACGACAATGACTATACTCATTACTCTTATTATTATCAATCTAACTCATATTATTAGCCATATTATGCTTATATGGTCGATAGAACGACAATGACTATACTTATTACTCTTATTATTATCAATCTAACTCATATTATTAACCATATTATGCTATTATGATCGATAGAACGACAATTACTATACCTATTACACTCACTATTATCAATCTAACTCATATTATTAACCATATTATGCAGATATGATCGATAGCACGACATTTACTATACTCATTACTCCTATTATTATCAATCTAACTCATATTATTAGCCATAATTATGCTTATATGATCGATAGAACGACAATTACTATACTCATTACTCTTATTGTTATCATTCTAACTCATATTATTAGCCATATTATGCTTATGTGATCGATAGAACGATAATTTCAATACTTATTACTCTTATTATTATCAATCTAACTCATATTAGTAGCCATACTATGTTTATATGATCGACAGAACGACAACTACTATAATTATTACACTCACTATTACCAATCTAACTCATATTATTAACCATATTATGCAAATATGGTCGATAGAACGACAATTACTATACTTATTACTCTTATTATTATCAACCTAATTCATATTATTAGCCATATTATGCATATATGATCGATAGAACGACAATTACTATACTAATTACTCTTATTATTATCAATCTGACTCATATTATTAGGCATATTATGCTTATGTGATCGATAGAACGACAATTACTATACTCATTACTCTTATTATTATCAATCTAACTCACATTATTAGCCATATTATGCTTATATGATCGATAGAACGACAATTACTGTAACCACTACTCTTATTATTATCAATCTAACTCATATTATTAGCCATATTATGCTTATATGATCGATAGTACGACAATTACTGTACTTATTACTCTTATTATTATCAATCTAAATCATATTATTAGCCATATTATGCTTATATGAACGATAGAACGACAATGACTGTAACCACTACTCTTATTATTATCAATCTAACTCATATTATTAGCCATATTATGCTTATATGATCGATAGTACGACAATTACTGTACTTATTACTCCTATTATTATCAATCTAACTCATATTATTAACGATATTATGCAGATATGATCGATAGCACGACATTTACTATACTTATTACTCTTATTATTATCAATCTAACTCATATTATTAACCATATTATGCAGATATGATCGATAGAACTACAATAACTATACTCATTACTCCTATTATTATCAATCTAACTCATATTATTAGCCATATTATGCTTATATGATCGATAGAACGACAATTACTATACCCACTACTCTTATTATTATCAATCCAACTCATATTATTGGCCATATTATGCAAATGTGATCGATAGGACGACAATTACTATACTTATTACTCTTATTATTATCAACCTAATTCATATTATTAGCCTTATTATGCTTATATGATCGATAGAACCACAATTACTATACTTATTCCTCTTATTATTATCAATCTGACTCATATTATTAGGCATATTATGCTTATGTGATCGATAGAACATCTTTTACTATACTCATTACTCTTATTATTATCAATCTAACTCATATTATTAGCCATATTATGCTTATATGATCGATAGAACGACAATTACTGTACCCACTACTCTTATTATTATCAATCTAACTCATATTATTAGCCATATTATGCTTATATGATCGATAGTACGACAATCACTGTACTTATTACTCTTATTATTATCAATCTAACTCATATTATTAGCCATATCATGCTTATATGATCGATAGAACGACATTTACTATACTTATTACTCTTATTATTATCAGTCTAACTCATATTATTAGCCGTATTAGGCTTACATGATCGATAGAACGACAATTACTGTAACCACTACTCTTATTATTATCAATCTAACTCATATTATTAGCCATATTATGCTTATATGATCGATAGTACGACAATTACTGTACGTATTACTCTTATTATTATCAATCTAACTCATATTATTAGCCATATTATGCTTATATGATCGATAGAACGACAATTACAATACTCATTACTCTTATTATTATCAATCCAACTCATATTATTAACCATATTATGCTAATATGATCGATAGAACGACAATTACTATACTTATTACTCTTATTATTATCAATCTAACTCATATTATTAGCCATATTATGCTTATATGATCGATAGAACGACAACCACTATACTTATTACTCTTATTATTATCAACCTAATTCATATTATTAGCCATATTATGCATATATGATCGATAGAACGACAATTACTATACTAATTACTCTTATTATTATCAATCTGACTCATATTATTAGGCATATTATGCTTATGTGATCGATAGAACGACAATTACTATACTCATTACTCTTATTATTATCAATCTAACTCACATTATTAGCCATATTATGCTTATATGATCGATAGAACGACAATTACTGTAACCACTACTCTTATTATTATCAATCTAACTCATATTATTAGCCATATTATGCTTATATGATCGATAGTACGACAATTACTGTACTTATTACTCTTATTATTATCAATTTAAATCATATTATTAGCCATATTATGCTTATATGAACGATAGAACGACAATGACTGTAACCACTACTCTTATTATTATCAATCTAACTCATATTATTAGCCATATTATGCTTATATGATCGATAGTACGACAATTACTGTACTTATTACTCCTATTATTATCAATCTAACTCATATTATTAACGATATTATGCAGATATGATCGATAGCACGACATTTACTATACTTATTACTCTTATTATTATCAATCTAACTCATATTATTAACCATATTATGCAGATATGATCGATAGAACTACAATAACTATACTCATTACTCCTATTATTATCAATCTAACTCATATTATTAGCCATATTATGCTTATATGATCGATAGAACGACAATTACTATACCCACTACTCTTATTATTATCAATCTAACTCATATTATTGGCCATATTATGCAAATGTGATCGATAGGACGACAATTACTATACTTATTACTCTTATTATTATCAACCTAATTCATATTATTAGCCTTATTATGCTTATATGATCGATAGAACCACAATTACTATACTTATTCCTCTTATTATTATCAATCTGACTCATATTATTAGGCATATTATGCTTATGTGATCGATAGAACATCTTTTACTATACTCATTACTCTTATTATTATCAATCTAACTCATATTATTAGCCATATTATGCAGATATGATCGATAGCACGACATTTACTATACTTATTATTCTTATTATTATCAATCTAACTCATATTATTAACCATATTATGCAGATATGATCGATAGAACTACAATAACTATACTCATTACTCCTATTATTATCAATCTAACTCATATTATTAGCCATATTATGCTTATATGATCGATAGAACGACAATTACTATACTCATTACTCTTATTATTATCACTCTATCTCATATTATTAGCCATATTATGCTTATATGATCGATAGAACGACAATTACTATACCCACTACTCTTATTATTATCAATCTAACTCATATTATTAGCCATATTATGCTTATGTGATCGATAGAACGATAATTTCAATACTTATTACTCTTATTATTATCAATCTAACTCATATTAGTAGCCATACTATGTTTATATGATCGACAGAACGATAACTACTATAATTATTACACTCACTATTACCAATCTAACTCATATTATTAACCATATTATGCAGATATGATCCATAGAACGACAATTACTATACTTATTACTCTTATTATTATCAATCTAATCCATATTATTAGCCATATTATGCTTATATGGTCGATAGAACGACAATGACTATACACATTACTCTTATTGTTATCAATCTAACTCATATTATTAACCATATTATGCAGATATGATCGATAGCACGACATTTACTATACTTATTACTCTTATTATTATCAATCTAACTCATATTATTAGCCATATTATGCAGATATGATCGATAGAACTACAATTACTATACTCATTACTCCTATTATTATCAATCTAACTCATATTTTTAGACATATTATGCTTATATGATCGACAGAACGACAATTACTATACTTATTACACCCACTATTATGAATCTAACTCATATTATTAACCATATTATGCAGATATGATCGATAGGACGACAATAACTATACTTATTACTCTTATTATTATTAATTTAACTCATATTATTAACCATATTATGCTTATGTGATCGATAGAACGACAATTACTATACTCATTACTCTTATTATTATCAATCTAACTCATATTATTAGCCATATTATGCTTATATGATCGATAGAACGACAATTACTATACTTATTACTCTTATTATTATCAACCTAACTCATATTATTAGCCATATTATGCTTATATGATCGATAGAACGACAATTACTATACCCACTACTCTTATTATTATCAATCTAACTCATATTATTAGCCATATTATTCTTATGTGATCGATAGAACGACAATTACTATACTTATTACTCTTATTATTATCAATCTAACTCATATTATTAGCCATATTATGCTTATGTGATCGATAGAACGATAATTACTCTACTTATTACTCTTATTATTATCAATCTAACTCATTTTATTAGCCATATTATGCTTATGTGATCGATAGAACGACAATTACTATACTCATTACTCTTATTATTATAAATCTAACTCATATTATTAGCCATATTATGCTTATATGATCGATAGAACGAAAATTACTATACTTATTAGTCTTATCATTATCAATCCAATCCATATTATTAGCCATATTATGCTTATATGGTCGATAGAACGACAATGACTATACTCATTACTCCTATTATTATCAATCGAACTCATATTATTAGCCATATTATGCATATATGATCGATAGAACGACAATTACTATACTAATTACTCTTATTATTATCAATCTAACTCATATTATTAGCCATATTATGCTTATATGATCGATAGTACGACAATTACTGTACTGATTACTCTTATTATTATCAATCTAAATCATATCATTAGCCATATTATGCTTATATGATCGATAGAACGACAATTACTGTAACCACTACTCTTATTATTATCAATCTAACTCATATTATTAGCCATATTATGCTTATATGATCGATAGTACGACAATTACTGTACTTATTACTCTGATTATTATCAATCTAACTCATATTATTAACGATGTTATGCAGATATGATCGATAGCACGACATTTACTATACTTATTACTCTTATTATTATCAATCTAACTCATATTATTAGCCATATTATGCTTATATGATCGATAGAACGACAATCACTATACTTATTGCTCTTCTTATTATCAATCTAACTCATATTATTAGCCATATTATGCTTATGTGATCGATAGAACGACAATTACTATACTTATTACTCTTATCATTATCAATCTAATCCATATTATTAGCCATATTATGCTTATATGGTCGATAGAACGACAATGACTATACTCATTACTCTTATTATTATCAATCTAACTCATATTATTAACCATATTATGCAGATATGATCGATAGCACGACATTTACTATACTTATTACTCTTATTATTATCAATCCAACTCATATTATTAGCCATATTATGCAGATATGATCGATAGAACTACAATTACTATACTCATTACTCCTATTATTATCAATCTAACTCATATTTTTGGACATATTATGCTTATATGATCGACAGAACGACAATGACTATACTTATTACACCCACTATTATGAATCTAACTCATATTATAAACCATATTATGCAGATATGATCGATAGGACGACAATTACTATACTTATTACTCTTATTATTATCAATTTGTCTCATATTATTAACCATATTAGGCTGATATGATCGATAGAACGATAATTACTATACCATGTACTCTTATTATTATCAATCTAATTCATATTATTAGCCATATTATGCTTATATGATCGACAGAACGACAATTACTATACTTATTACACCCACTATTATGAATCTAACTCATACTATTAACCATATTATGCAGATATGATCGATAGGACGACAATAACTATACTTATTACTCTTATTATTATTAATTTAACTCATATCATTAACCATATTATGCTTATATGATCGATAGAACGACAATTACTATACTCATTACTCTTATTATTATCAATCTAACTCATATTATTAGCCATATTATGCTTATATGATCGATAGAACGACAATTACTATACTTATTACTCTTATTATTATCAATCTAACTCATATTATTAACCATATTATGCTTATGTGATCGATAGAACGACAATTACTATACTCATTACTCTTATTATTATAAATCTAACTCATATAATTAGCCATATTATGCTTATATGATCTATAGAACGAAAATTACTATACTTATTAGTCTTATCATTATCAATCCAATCCATATTATTAGCCGTATTATGCTTATATGGTCGATAGAACGACAATGACTATACTCATTACTCTTATTATTATCAATCTAACTCATATTATTAGCCATATTATGCTTATATGGTCGATAGAACGACAATGACTATACTTATTACTCTTATTATTATCAATCTAACTCATATTATTAACCATATTATGCTATTATGGTCGATAGAACGACAATTACTATACCTATTACACTCACTATTATCAATCTAACTCATATTATTAACCATATTATGCAGATATGATCGATAGCACGACATTTACTATACTCATTACTCCTATTATTATCAATCTAACTCACATTATTAACCATATTATGCAGATATGATCGATAGAACTACAATAACTATACTCATTACTCCTATTATTATCAATCTAACTCATATTATTAGCCATAATTATGCTTATATGATCGATAGAACGGCAATTACTATACTCATTACTCTTATTATTATCAATCTAACTCATATTATTAGCCATATTATGCTTATGTGATCGATAGAATGATAATTTCAATACTTATTACTCTTATTATTATCAATCTAACTCATATTAGTAGCCATACTATGTTTATATGATCGACAGAACGACAACTACTATAATTATTACACTCACTATTACCAATCTAACTCATATTATTAACCATATTATGCAAATATGATCGATAGAACGACAATTACTATACTTTTTACTCTTATTATTATCAACCTAATTCATATTATTAGCCATATTATGCATATATGATCGATAGAACGACAATTACTATACTTATTACTCTTATTATTATCAACCTAATTCATATTATTAGCCATATTATGCTTATATGATCGATAGAACGACAATTACTGTAACCACTACTCTTATTATTATCAATCTAACTCATATTATTAGCCATATTATGCTTATATGATCGATAGTACGACAATTACTGTACTTATTACTCTTATTATTATCAATCTAAACCATATTATTAGCCATATTATGCTTATATGATCGATAGTACGACAATTACTGTACTTATTACACTGATTATTATCAATCTAACTCATATTATTAACCATATTATGCAGATATGATCGATAGCTCGACATTTACTATACTTATTACTCTTATTATTATCAATCTAACTCATATTATTAGCCATATTATGCTTATATGATCGATAGAACGACAATCACTATACTTATTACTCTTATTATTATCAATCTAACTCATATTATTAGCCATATTATGCTTATGTGATCGATAGAACGACAATTACTATACTTATTACTCTTATTATTATCAATCTAACTCATATTATTAGCCATATTATGCAAATATGATCGATAGAACGACAATTACTATACTTATTACTCTTATTATTATCAACCTAATTCATATTATTAGCCATATTATGCATATATGATCGATAGAACGACAATTACTATACTTATTACTCTTATTATTATCAACCTAATTCATATTATTAGCCATATTATGCTTATATGATCGATAGAACGACAATTACTGTAACCACTACTCTTATTATTATCAATCTAACTCATATTATTAGCCATATTATGCTTATATGATCGATAGTACGACAATTACTGTACTTATTACTCTTATTATTATCAATCTAACTCATATTATTAGCCATATTATGCTTATGTGATCGATAGAACGACAATTACTATACTTATTACTCTTATTATTATCAATCTAACTCATATTATTAGCCATATTGTGCTTATATGATCGATAGAACGACAATTACTCTACCCACTACTCTTATTATTATCAATCTAACTCATATTATTAACCATATTATGCTAATATGATCGATAGAACGACAATTACTATACCTATTACACTCACTATTATCAATCTAACTCATATTATTAGCCATATTATGCTTATATGATCGATAGTACGACAATTACTGTACGTATTACTCTTATTATTATCAATCTAACTCATATTATTAGCCATATTATGCTTATATGATCGATAGAACGACAATTACAATACTCATTACTCTTATTATTATCAATCCAACTCATATTATTAGGCATATTATGCTTATGTGATCGATAGAACGACAATTACTATACTCATTACTCTTATTATTATCAATCTAACTCACATTATTAGCCATATTATGCTTATATGATCGATAGAACGACAATTACTGTAACCACTACTCTTATTATTATCAATCTAACTCATATTATTAGCCATATTATGCTTATATGATCGATAGTACGACAATTACTGTACTTATTACTCTTATTATTATCAATCTAAATCATATTATTAGCCATATTATGCTTATATGAACGATAGAACGACAATGACTGTAACCACTACTCTTATTATTATCAATCTAACTCATATTATTAGCCATATTATGCTTATATGATCGATAGTACGACAATTACTGTACTTATTACTCCTATTATTATCAATCTAACTCATATTATTAACGATATTATGCAGATATGATCGATAGCACGACATTTACTATACTTATTACTCTTATTATTATCAATCTAACTCATATTATTAACCATATTATGCAGATATGATCGATAGAACTACAATAACTATACTCATTACTCCTATTATTATCAATCTAACTCATATTATTAGCCATATTATGCTTATATGATCGATAGAACGACAATTACTATACCCACTACTCTTATTATTATCAATCTAACTCATATTATTGGCCATATTATGCAAATGTGATCGATAGGACGACAATTACTATACTTATTACTCTTATTATTATCAACCTAATTCATATTATTAGCCTTATTATGCTTATATGATCGATAGAACCACAATTACTATACTTATTCCTCTTATTATTATCAATCTGACTCATATTATTAGGCATATTATGCTTATGTGATCGATAGAACATCTTTTACTATACTCATTACTCTTATTATTATCAATCTAACTCATATTATTAGCCATATTATGCTTATATGATCGATAGAACGACAATTACTGTACCCACTACTCTTATTATTATCAATCTAACTCATATTATTAGCCATATTATGCTTATATGATCGATAGTACGACAATCACTGTACTTATTACTCTTATTATTATCAATCTAACTCATATTATTAGCCATATCATGCTTATATGATCGATAGAACGACATTTACTATACTTATTACTCTTATTATTATCAGTCTAACTCATATTATTAGCCGTATTAGGCTTACATGATCGATAGAACGACAATTACTGTAACCACTACTCTTATTATTATCAATCTAACTCATATTATTAGCCATATTATGCTTATATGATCGATAGTACGACAATTACTGTACGTATTACTCTTATTATTATCAATCTAACTCATATTATTAGCCATATTATGCTTATATGATCGATAGAACGACAATTACAATACTCATTACTCTTATTATTATCAATCCAACTCATATTATTAACCATATTATGCTAATATGATCGATAGAACGACAATTACTATACTTATTACTCTTATTATTATCAATCTAACTCATATTATTAGCCATATTATGCTTATATGGTCGATAGAACGACAATGACTATACTCATTACTCTTATTATTATCAATCTAACTCATATTATTAGCCATATTATGCTTATATGGTCGATAGAACGACAATGACTATACTTATTACTCTTATTATTATCAATCTAACTCATATTATTAACCATATTATGCTATTATGGTCGATAGAACGACAATTACTATACCTATTACACTCACTATTATCAATCTAACTCATATTATTAACCATATTATGCAGATATGATCGATAGCACGACATTTACTATACTCATTACTCCTATTATTATCAATCTAACTCACATTATTAACCATATTATGCAGATATGATCGATAGAACTACAATAACTATACTCATTACTCCTATTATTATCAATCTAACTCATATTATTAGCCATAATTATGCTTATATGATCGATAGAACGGCAATTACTATACTCATTACTCTTATTATTATCAATCTAACTCATATTATTAGCCATATTATGCTTATGTGATCGATAGAATGATAATTTCAATACTTATTACTCTTATTATTATCAATCTAACTCATATTAGTAGCCATACTATGTTTATATGATCGACAGAACGACAACTACTATAATTATTACACTCACTATTACCAATCTAACTCATATTATTAACCATATTATGCAAATATGATCGATAGAACGACAATTACTATACTTTTTACTCTTATTATTATCAACCTAATTCATATTATTAGCCATATTATGCATATATGATCGATAGAACGACAATTACTATACTTATTACTCTTATTATTATCAACCTAATTCATATTATTAGCCATATTATGCTTATATGATCGATAGAACGACAATTACTGTAACCACTACTCTTATTATTATCAATCTAACTCATATTATTAGCCATATTATGCTTATATGATCGATAGTACGACAATTACTGTACTTATTACTCTTATTATTATCAATCTAAACCATATTATTAGCCATATTATGCTTATATGATCGATAGTACGACAATTACTGTACTTATTACACTGATTATTATCAATCTAACTCATATTATTAACCATATTATGCAGATATGATCGATAGCTCGACATTTACTATACTTATTACTCTTATTATTATCAATCTAACTCATATTATTAGCCATATTATGCTTATATGATCGATAGAACGACAATCACTATACTTATTACTCTTATTATTATCAATCTAACTCATATTATTAGCCATATTATGCTTATGTGATCGATAGAACGACAATTACTATACTTATTACTCTTATTATTATCAATCTAACTCATATTATTAGCCATATTATGCAAATATGATCGATAGAACGACAATTACTATACTTATTACTCTTATTATTATCAACCTAATTCATATTATTAGCCATATTATGCATATATGATCGATAGAACGACAATTACTATACTTATTACTCTTATTATTATCAACCTAATTCATATTATTAGCCATATTATGCTTATATGATCGATAGAACGACAATTACTGTAACCACTACTCTTATTATTATCAATCTAACTCATATTATTAGCCATATTATGCTTATATGATCGATAGTACGACAATTACTGTACTTATTACTCTTATTATTATCAATCTAACTCATATTATTAGCCATATTATGCTTATGTGATCGATAGAACGACAATTACTATACTTATTACTCTTATTATTATCAATCTAACTCATATTATTAGCCATATTGTGCTTATATGATCGATAGAACGACAATTACTCTACCCACTACTCTTATTATTATCAATCTAACTCATATTATTAACCATATTATGCTAATATGATCGATAGAACGACAATTACTATACCTATTACACTCACTATTATCAATCTAACTCATATTATTAGCCATATTATGCTTATATGATCGATAGTACGACAATTACTGTACGTATTACTCTTATTATTATCAATCTAACTCATATTATTAGCCATATTATGCTTATATGATCGATAGAACGACAATTACAATACTCATTACTCTTATTATTATCAATCCAACTCATATTATTAGGCATATTATGCTTATGTGATCGATAGAACGACAATTACTATACTCATTACTCTTATTATTATCAATCTAACTCACATTATTAGCCATATTATGCTTATATGATCGATAGAACGACAATTACTGTAACCACTACTCTTATTATTATCAATCTAACTCATATTATTAGCCATATTATGCTTATATGATCGATAGTACGACAATTACTGTACTTATTACTCTTATTATTATCAATCTAAATCATATTATTAGCCATATTATGCTTATATGAACGATAGAACGACAATGACTGTAACCACTACTCTTATTATTATCAATCTAACTCATATTATTAGCCATATTATGCTTATATGATCGATAGTACGACAATTACTGTACTTATTACTCCTATTATTATCAATCTAACTCATATTATTAACGATATTATGCAGATATGATCGATAGCACGACATTTACTATACTTATTACTCTTATTATTATCAATCTAACTCATATTATTAACCATATTATGCAGATATGATCGATAGAACTACAATAACTATACTCATTACTCCTATTATTATCAATCTAACTCATATTATTAGCCATATTATGCTTATATGATCGATAGAACGACAATTACTATACCCACTACTCTTATTATTATCAATCTAACTCATATTATTGGCCATATTATGCAAATGTGATCGATAGGACGACAATTACTATACTTATTACTCTTATTATTATCAACCTAATTCATATTATTAGCCTTATTATGCTTATATGATCGATAGAACCACAATTACTATACTTATTCCTCTTATTATTATCAATCTGACTCATATTATTAGGCATATTATGCTTATGTGATCGATAGAACATCTTTTACTATACTCATTACTCTTATTATTATCAATCTAACTCATATTATTAGCCATATTATGCTTATATGATCGATAGAACGACAATTACTGTACCCACTACTCTTATTATTATCAATCTAACTCATATTATTAGCCATATTATGCTTATATGATCGATAGTACGACAATCACTGTACTTATTACTCTTATTATTATCAATCTAACTCATATTATTAGCCATATCATGCTTATATGATCGATAGAACGACATTTACTATACTTATTACTCTTATTATTATCAGTCTAACTCATATTATTAGCCGTATTAGGCTTACATGATCGATAGAACGACAATTACTGTAACCACTACTCTTATTATTATCAATCTAACTCATATTATTAGCCATATTATGCTTATATGATCGATAGTACGACAATTACTGTACGTATTACTCTTATTATTATCAATCTAACTCATATTATTAGCCATATTATGCTTATATGATCGATAGAACGACAATTACAATACTCATTACTCTTATTATTATCAATCCAACTCATATTATTAACCATATTATGCTAATATGATCGATAGAACGACAATTACTATACTTATTACTCTTATTATTATCAATCTAACTCATATTATTAGCCATATTATGCTTATATGATCGATAGAACGACAACCACTATACTTATTACTCTTATTATTATCAATCTAACTCATATTATTAGCCATATTATGCTTATGTGATCGATAGAACGACAATTACTATACTTATTACTCTTATTATTATCAATCTAACTCATATTATTAGCCATATTGTGCTTATATGATCGATAGAACGACAATTACTATACCCACTACTCTTATTATTATCAATCTAACTCATATTATTAACCATATTATGCTAATATGATCGATAGAACGACAATTACTATACCTATTACACTCACTATTATCAATCTAACTCATATTATTAACGATATTATGCAGATATGATCGATAGCACGACATTTACTATACTTATTACTCTTATTATTATCAATCTAACTCATATTATTAGCCATATTATGCTTATATGATCGATAGAACGACAATTATTATACCCACTACTCTTATTATTATCAATCTAACTCATATTATTGGCCATATAATGCTTATATGATCGATAGAACGATAATTACTATACTTATTAGTCTTATTATTATCAATCTAACTCATATTATTAGCCATATTATGCTTATGTGATCGATAGAACGATAATTACTATACTTATTACTCTTATTATTATCAATCTAACTCATATTAGTAGCCATATTATGCTTATATGATCGACAGAACGACAACTACTATAATTATTACACTCACTATTACCAATCTAACTCATATTATTAAGCATATTATGCAGATATAATCCATAGAACGACAATTACTATACTTATTACTCTTATTATTATCAATCTAACTCATATTATTAGCCATATCATGCTTATATGATCGATAGAACAACAATTACTATACTTATTACTCTTATCATTATCAATCCAATCCATATTATTAGCCATATTATGCTTATATGGTCGATAGAACGACAATGACTATACTCATTACTCTTATTATTATCAATCTAACTCATATTATTAGCCATATTATGCTTATATGGTCGATAGAACGACAATTACTATACCTATTACACTCACTATTATCAATCTAACTCATATTATTAGCCATATTATGCTTATATGATCGATAGAACGACAATTATTATACCCACTACTCTTATTATTATCAATCTAACTCATATTATTGGCCATATAATGCTTATATGATCGATAGAACGATAATTACTATACTTATTAGTCTTATTATTATCAATCTAACTCATATTAT
>NW_027473732.1:0-26228 GCF_050947335.1 Megachile rotundata | reverse complement strand
GTAATTGTCGTTCTATCGATCATATCTGCATAATATGGTTAATAATATTAGTTAGAATGATAACAGTGAGTGTAATAAGTTTAGTGATTGTCGTTCTATCGATAATATAAGCATAATATGGCTAATAATATGAGTGAGATTGATAAAAGTGAGTGTAATAAGTGTAGTAAATGTCGTTCTATCGATCATATAAGCATAATATAGCTAATAATATGAGTTAGATTGATAATAATAAGAGTAATGAGTATAGTAATTGTCGTTCTATCGATCATATAAGCATAATATGGCTAATAATATGAGTTAGATGATAATAGTGAGTGTAATAAGTTTAGTAAATGTCGTTCTATCGATCATATAAGCATAATATAGCTAATAATATGAGTTACATTGATAATAATAAGAGTAATAAGTATAGTAATTGTCGTTCTATCGTTCATATAAGCATAATATGGCTAATAATATGAGTTAGATTGATAAAAGTGAGTGTAATAAGTTTAGTAATGTCGTTCTATCGATCATATAAGCATAATATAGCTAATAATATGAGTTAGATTGATAATAATAAGAGTAATGGGTATAGTAATTGTCGTTCTATCGATCATATAAGCATAATATGGCTAATAATATGAGTTAGATTGATAATAATAAGAGTAATGAGTATGGTAATTGTGGTTCTATCGATCATATAAGCATAATATGGCTAATAATATGAGTTAGATTGATAATAATAACAGTAATGAGTATAGTAATTGTCGTTCTATCGATCATATAAGCATAATATGGCTAATAATATGAGTTAGATTGATAATAGTGAGTGTAATAAGTATAGTAATTGTTGTTCTATCGATCATATAAGCAGAATATGGCTAATAATATGAGTTAGATTGATAATAGTAAGAGTAATGAGTATAGTAATTGTCGTACTATCGATCATATAAGCATAATGTGGCTAATAATATGAGTTAGATTGATAATAATAAGAGTAATAAGTATAGTAATTGTCGTTCTATCGGTCATATAACCATAATATGGCTAATAATATGAGTTAGATTGATAATAATAAGAGTAATGAGTATAGTAATTGTCGTTCTATCGGTCATATAACCATAATATGGCTAATAATATGAGTTAGATTGATAATAATAGGAGTAATGAGTATAGTAATTGTCGTTCTATCGATCATATCTGCATAATATGGCTAATAATATGAGTTAGATTGATAATAGTGAGTGTAATAAGTTTAGTAAATGTCGTTCTATCGATCATATAAGCATAATATAGCTAATAATATGAGTTACATTGATAATAATAAGAGTAATAAGTATAGTAATTGTCGTTCTATCGTTCATATAAGCATAATATGGCTAATAATATGAGTTAGATTGATAAAAGTGTGTGTAATAAGTTTAGTAAATGTCGTTCTATCGATCATATAAGCATAATATGGCTAATAATATGAGTTAGATTGATAATAATAAGAGTAGTGAGTATAGTAATTGTCGTTCTATCGATCATATAAGCAGAATATGGCTAATAATATGAGTTAGATTGGTAATAGTGAGTGTAATAAGTATAGTAATTGTCGTTCTATCGTTCATATGAGCATAATATGGCTAATAATATGAGTTAGATTGATAATAATAAGAGTAATAAGTATAGTAATTGTCGTTCTATCGATCATATAAGCATAATATGGCTAATAATATGAGTTACATTGATAATAGTGAGTGTAATAAGTATAGTAATTGTCGTTCTATCGATCATATAAGCAGAATATGGCTAATAATATGAGTTAGATTGATAATAGTAAGAGTAATGAGTATAGTAATTGTCGTACTATCGATCATATAAGCATAATGTGGCTAATAATATGAGTTAGATTGATAATAATAAGAGTAATGAGTATAGTAATTGTCGTACTATCGATCATATAAGCATAATGTGGCTAATAATATGAGTTAGATTGATAATAATAACAGTAATGAGTATAGTAATTGTCGTCCTATCGATCATATAAGCATAATAAGGCTAATAATATGAGTTAGATTGATAATAATAAGAGTAGTATGTATAGTAATTATCGTTCTATCGATCATACAAGCATAATATGGCTAATAATATGAGTTAGATTGATAATAATAACAGTAATGAGTATAGTAATTGTCGTTCTATCGATCTTATAAGCATAATATGGCTAATAATATGAGTTAGATTGATAATAGTGAGTGTAATAAGTGTAGTAAATGTCGTTCTATCGATCATATAAGCATAATATAGCTAATAATATGAGTTAGATTGATAATAATAAGAGTAATGAGTATAGTAATTGTCGTTCTATCGATCATATAAGCATAATATGGCTAATAATATGAGTTAGATTGATAATAGTGAGTGTAATAAGTTTAGTAAATGTCGTTCTATCGATCATATAAGCATAATATAGCTAATAATATGAGTTACATTGATAATAATAAGAGTAATAAGTATAGTAATTGTCGTTCTATCGTTCATATAAGCATAATATGGCTAATAATATGAGTTAGATTGATAAAAGTGAGTGTAATAAGTTTAGTAAATGTCGTTCTATCGATCATATAAGCATAACATAGCTAATAATATGAGTTAAATTGATAATAATAAGAGTAATGGGTATAGTAATTGTCGTTCTATCGATCATATAAGCATAATATGGCTAATAATATGAGTTAGATTGATAATAATAAGAGTAATGAGTATAGTAATTGTGGTTCTATCGATCATATAAGCATAATATGGCTAATAATATGAGTTAGATTGATAATAATAACAGTAATGAGTATAGTAATTGTCGTTCTATCGATCATATAAGCATAATATGGCTAATAATATGAGTTAGATTGATAATAGTGAGTGTAATAAGTATAGTAATTGTTGTTCTATCGATCATATAAGCAGAATATGGCTAATAATATGAGTTAGATTGATAATAGTAAGAGTAATGAGTATAGTAATTGTCGTACTATCGATCATATAAGCATAATGTGGCTAATAATATGAGTTAGATTGATAATAATAAGAGTAATAAGTATAGTAATTGTCGTTCTATCGGTCATATAACCATAATATGGCTAATAATATGAGTGAGATTGATAAAAGTGAGTGTAATAAGTGTAGTAAATGTCGTTCTGTCGATCATATAATCATAATATAGCTAATAATATGAGTTAGATTGATAATAATAAGAGTAATGAGTATAGTAATTGTCGTTCTATCGATCATATAAGCATAATATGGCTAATAATATGAGTTAGATTGATAATAGTGAGTGTAATAAGTTTAGTAAATGTCGTTCTATCGATCATATAAGCATAATATAGCTAATAATATGAGTTACATTGATAATAATAAGAGTAATAAGTATAGTAATTGTCGTTCTATCGTTCATATAAGCATAATATGGCTAATAATATGAGTTAGATTGATAAAAGTGAGTGTAATAAGTTTAGTAAATGTCGTTCTATCGATCATATAAGCATAATATAGCTAATAATATGAGTTAGATTGATAATAATAAGAGTAATGGGTATAGTAATTGCCGTTCTATCGATCATATAAGCATAATATGGCTAATAATATGAGTTAGATTGATAATAATAAGAGTAATGAGTATAGTAATTGTGGTTCTATCGATCATATAAGCATAATATGGCTAATAATATGAGTTAGATTGATAATAATAACAGTAATGAGTATAGTAATTGTCGTTCTATCGATCATATAAGCATAATATGGCTAATAATATGAGTTAGATTGATAATAGTGAGTGTAATAAGTATAGTAATTGTTGTTCTATCGATCATATAAGCAGAATATGGCTTATAATATGAGTTAGATTGATAATAGTAAGAGTAATGAGTATAGTAATTGTCGTACTATCGATCATATAAGCATAATGTGGCTAATAATATGAGTTAGATTGATAATAATAAGAGTAATAAGTATAGTAATTGTCGTTCTATCGGTCATATAACCATAATATGGCTAATAATATGAGTTAGATTGATAATAATAAGAGTAATGAGTATAGTAATTGACGTTCTATCGGTCATATAACCATAATATGGCTAATAATATGAGTTAGATTGATAATAATAGGAGTAATGAGTATAGTAATTGTCGTTCTATCGATCATATCTGCATAATATGGCTAATAATATGAGTTAGATTGATAATAGTGAGTGTAATAAGTTTAGTAAATGTCGTTCTATCGATCATATAAGCATAATATAGCTAATAATATGAGTTACATTGATAATAATAAGAGTAATAAGTATAGTAATTGTCGTTCTATCGTTCATATAAGCATAATATGGCTAATAATATGAGTTAGATTGATAAAAGTGTGTGTAATAAGTTTAGTAAATGTCGTTCTATCGATCATATAAGCATAATATGGCTAATAATATGAGTTAGATTGATAATAATAAGAGTAGTGAGTATAGTAATTGTCGTTCTATCGATCATATAAGCAGAATATGGCTAATAATATGAGTTAGATTGGTAATAGTGAGTGTAATAAGTATAGTAATTGTCGTTCTATCGGTCATATAAGCATAATGTGGCTAATAATATGAGTTAGATTGATAATAACAAGAGTAATGAGTATAGTAATTGTCGTCCTATCGATCGTATCTGCATAATGTGGTTAATAATATGAGTTAGATTGATAATAGTGAGTGTAATAAGTATAGTAATTGTCGTTCTATCGATCATATAAGCATAATATGTCTAATAATATGAGTTAGATTGATAATAATAACAGTAATGAGTATCGTAATTGTCGTCCTATCGATCATATAAGCATAATATGGCTAATAATATGAGTCAGATTGATAATAATAATAGTAATATGTATAGTAATTATCGTTCTATCGATCATATAAGCATAATATGCCTAATAATATGAGTTAGATTGATAATAATAAGAATAATGAGTCTAGTAATTGTCGTTCTATCGATCATATCTGCATAATATGGTTAATAATATGAGTTAGATTGATAATAATAAGAGTAATGAGTATAGTAATTGTCGTCCTATCGATCATATCTGCATAATATGGTTAATAATATGAGTTACATTGATAATAGTGAGTGTAATAAGTTTAGTAAATGTCGTTCTATCGATCATATAAGCATAATATAGCTAATAATATGTTATATTGATAATAATAAGAGTAATAAGTATAGTAATTGTCGTTCTATCGATCTTATAAGCATAATATGGCTAATAATATGAGTTAGATTGATAATAATAACAGCAATGAGTATAGCAATTGCCGTCCTATCGATCATATAAGCATAATATGGCTAATAATATGAGTTAGATTGATAATAATAAGGGTAATATGTATAGTAATTATCGTTCTATCGATCATATAAGCATAATATGGCTAATAATATGAGTTAGATTGATAATAATAACAGTAATGAGTATAGTAATTGTCGTCCTATCGATCATATAAGCATAATAAGGCTAATAATATGAGTTAGATTGATAATAATAAGAGTAGTATGTATAGTAATTATCGTTCTATCGATCATACAAGCATAATATGGCTAATAATATGAGTTAGATTGATAATAATAACAGTAATGAGTATAGTAATTGTCGTCCTATCGATCATATAAGCAGAATATGGCTAATAATATGAGTTAGATTGATAATAGTGAGAGTAATGAGTATAGCAATTGTCGTACTATCGATCATATAAGCATAATGTGGCTAATAATATGAGTTAGATTGATAATAATAAGAGTAATGAGTCTAGTAATTGTCGTTCTATCGATCATATCTGCATAATATGGTTAATAATATTAGTTAGAATGATAACAGTGAGTGTAATAAGTTTAGTGATTGTCGTTCTATCGATAATATAAGCATAATATGGCTAATAATATGAGTGAGATTGATAAAAGTGAGTGTAATAAGTGTAGTAAATGTCGTTCTATCGATCATATAAGCATAATATAGCTAATAATATGAGTTAGATTGATAATAATAAGAGTAATGAGTATAGTAATTGTCGTTCTATCGATCATATAAGCATAATATGGCTAATAATATGAGTTAGATTGATAATAGTGAGTGTAATAAGTTTAGTAATTGTCGTTCTATCGATCATATAAGCATAATATAGCTAATAATATGAGTTACATTGATAATAATAAGAGTAATAAGTATAGTAATTGTCGTTCTATCGTTCATATAAGCATAATATGGCTAATAATATGAGTTAGATTGATAAAAGTGAGTGTAATAAGTTTAGTAAATGTCGTTCTATCGATCATATAAGCATAATATAGCTAATAATATGAGTTAGATTGATAATAATAAGAGTAATGGGTATAGTAATTGTCGTTCTATCGATCATATAAGCATAATATGGCTAATAATATGAGTTAGATTGATAATAATAAGAGTAATGAGTATAGTAATTGTCGTTCTATCGATCATATAAGCATAATATGGCTAATAATATGAGTTAGATTGATAATAGTGAGTGTAATAAGAATAGTAATTGTTGTTCTATCGATCATATAAGCAGAATATGGCTAATAATATGAGTTAGATTGATAATAGTAAGAGTAATGAGTATAGTAATTGTCGTACTATCGATCATATCTGCATAATATGGTTAATAATATGAGTTAGATTGATAATAGTGAGTGTAATAAGTATAGTAATTGTCGTTCTATCGATCATATAAGCAGAATATGGCTAATAATATGAGTTAGATTGATAACAGTAAGAGTAATGAGTATAGTAATTGTCGTACTATCGATCATATAAGCATAATGTGGCTAATAATATGAGTTAGATTGATAATAATAAGAGTAATAAGTATAGTAATTGTCATTCTATCGGTCATATAACCATAATATGGCTAATAATATGAGTTAGATTGATAATAATAGGAGTAATGAGTATAGTAATTGTCGTTCTATCGATCATATAAGCATAATATGGCTAATAATATGAGTTAGATTGATAATAGTGAGTGTAATAAGTATAGTAATTGTCGTTCTATCGATCATATAAGCAGAATATGGCTAATAATATGAGTTAGATTGATAATAGTAAGAGTAATGAGTATAGTAATTGTCGTACTATCGATCATATAAGCATAATGTGGCTAATAATATGAGTTAGATTGATAATAATAAGAGTAATAAGTATAGTAATTGTCGTTCTATCGGTCATATAACCATAATATGGCTAATAATATGAGTTAGATTGATAATAATAGGAGTAATGAGTATAGTAATTGTCGTTCTATCGATCATATAAGCATAATGTGGCTAATAATATGAGTTAGATTGATAATAATAAGAGTAATGAGTATAGTAATTGTCGTTCTATCGATCATATAAGCATAGTATGGCTAATAATATGAGTTAGATTGATAATAATAAGAGTAATGAGTCTAGTAATTGTCGTTCTATCGATCATATCTGCATAATATGGTTAATAATATGAGTTAGATTGATAATAATAAGAGTAATGAGTCTAGTAATTGTCGTTCTATCGATCATATCTGCATAATATGGTTAATAATATGAGTTAGATTGATAATAATAAGAGTAATGAGTATAGTAATTGTCGTCCTATCGATCATATCTGCATAATATGGTTAATAATATGAGTTACATTGATAATAGTGAGTGTAATAAGTTTAGTAAAGGTCGTTCTATCGATCATATAAGCATAATATAGCTAATGATATGTTATATTGATAATAATAAGAGTAATAAGTATAGTAATTGTCGTTCTATCGATCTTATAAGCATAATATGGCTAATAATATGAGTTAGATTGATAATAATAACAGCAATGAGTATAGCAATTGCCGTCCTATCGATCATATAAGCATAATATGGCTAATAATATGAGTTAGATTGATAATAATAAGGGTAATATGTATAGTAATTATCGTTCTATCGATCATATAAGCATAATATGGCTAATAATATGAGTTAGATTGATAATAATAACAGTAATGAGTATAGTAATTGTCGTCCTATCGATCATATAAGCATAATAAGGCTAATAATATGAGTTAGATTGATAATAATAAGAGTAGTATGTATAGTAATTATCGTTCTATCGATCATACAAGCATAATATGGCTAATAATATGAGTTAGATTGATAATAATAACAGTAATGAGTATAGTAATTGTCGTTCTATCGATCATATAAGCATAATATGGCTAATAATATGAGTTAGATTGATAATAGTGAGTGTAATAAGTGTAGTAAATGTCGTTCTATCGATCATATAAGCATAATATAGCTAATAATATGAGTTAGATTGATAATAATAAGAGTAATGAGTATAGTAATTGTCGTTCTATCGATCATATAAGCATAATATGGCTAATAATATGAGTTAGATTGATAATAATAAGGGTAATATGTATAGTAATTATCGTTCTATCGATCATATAAGCATAATATGGCTAATAATATGAGTTAGATTGATAATAATAACAGTAACGAGTATAGTAATTGTCGTCCTATCGATCATATAAGCATAATAAGGCTAATAATATGAGTTAGATTGATAATAATAAGAGTAGTATGTATAGTAATTATCGTTCTATCGATCATACAAGCATAATATGGCTAATAATATGAGTTAGATTGATAATAATAACAGTAATGAGTATAGTAATTGTCGTTCTATCGATCATATAAGCATAATATGGCTAATAATATGAGTTAGATTGATAATAGTGAGTGTAATAAGTGTAGTAAATGTCGTTCTATCGATCATATAAGCATAATATAGCTAATAATATGAGTTAGATTGATAATAATAAGAGTAATGAGTATAGTAATTGTCGTTCTATCGATCATATAAGCATAATATGGCTAATAATATGAGTTAGATTGATAATAGTGAGTGTAATAAGTTTAGTAAATGTCGTTCTATCGATCATATAAGCATAATATAGCTAATAATATGAGTTAGATTGATAATAATAAGAGTAATAAGTATAGTAATTGTCGTTCTATCGTTCATATAAGCATAATATGGCTAATAATATGAGTTAGATTGATAAAAGTGAGTGTAATAAGTTTAGTAAATGTCGTTCTATCGATCATATAAGCATAATATAGCTAATAATATGAGTTAGATTGATAATAGTGAGTGTAATAAGTATAGTAATTGTCGTTCTATCGATCATATAAGCAGAATATGGCTAATAATATGAGTTAGATTGATAATAATAAGAGTAATGAGTATAGTAATTGTCGTTCCTTCGGTCATATAACCATAATATGGCTAATAATATGAGTTAGATTGATAATAATAGGAGTAATGAGTATAGTAATTGTCGTTCTATCGATCATATCTGCATAATATGGTTAATAATATGAGTTAGATTGATAATAGTGTGTGTAATAAGTTTAGTAAATGTCGTTCTATCGATCATATAAGCATAATATGGCTAATAATATGAGTTAGATTGATAATAATAAGAGTAGTGAGTATAGTAATTGTCGTTCTATCGATCATATCTGCATAATATGGTTAATAATATGAGTTAGATTGGTAATAGTGAGTGTAATAAGTATAGTAATTGTCGTTCTTTCGGTCATATGAGCATAATATGGCTAATAATATGAGTTAGATTGATAATAATAAGAGTAATAAGTATAGTAATTGTCGTTCTATCGATCATATAAGCATAATATGGCTAATAATATGAGTTAGATTGATAATAGTGAGTGTAATAAGTATAGTAATTGTCGTTCTATCGATCATATAAGCAGAATATGGCTAATAATATGAGTTAGATTGATAATAGTAAGAGTAATGAGTATAGTAATTGTCGTACTATCGATCATATAAGCATAATGTGGCTAATAATATGAGTTAGATTGATAATAATAAGAGTAATAAGTATAGTAATTGTCATTCTATCGGTCATATAACCATAATATGGCTAATAATATGAGTTAGATTGATAATAATAGGAGTAATGAGTATAGTAATTGTCGTTCTATCGATCATATAAGCATAATATGGCTAATAATATGAGTTACATTGATAATAGTGAGTGTAATAAGTATAGTAATTGTCGTTCTATCGATCATATAAGCAGAATATGGCTAATAATATGAGTTAGATTGATAATAGTAAGAGTAATGAGTATAGTAATTGTCGTACTATCGATCATATAAGCATAATGTGGCTAATAATATGAGTTAGATTGATAATAATAAGAGTAATAAGTATAGTAATTGTCGTTCTATCGGTCATATAACCATAATATGGCTAATAATATGAGTTAGATTGATAATAATAGGAGTAATGAGTATAGTAATTGTCGTTCTATCGATCATATAAGCATAATATGGCTAATAATATGAGTTAGATTGATAATAATAACAGTAATGAGTATAGTAATTGTCGTTCTATCGATCATATAAGCATAATATGGCTAATAATATGAGTTAGATTGATAATAGTGAGTGTAATAAGTATAGTAATTGTCGTTCTATCGATCATATAAGCAGAATATGGCTAATAATATGAGTTAGATTGATAATAGTAAGAGTAATAACTATAGTAATTGTCGTTCTATCGATCTTATAAGCATAATATGGCTAATAATATGAGTTAGATTGATAATAATAACAGCAATGAGTATAGCAATTGCCGTCCTATCGATCATATAAGCATAATATGGCTAATAATATGAGTTAGATTGATAATAATAAGGGTAATATGTATAGTAATTATCGTTCTATCGATCATATAAGCATAATATGGCTAATAATATGAGTTAGATTGATAATAATAACAGTAATGAGTATAGTAATTGTCGTCCTATCGATCATATAAGCATAATAAGGCTAATAATATGAGTTAGATTGATAATAATAAGAGTAGTATGTATAGTAATTATCGTTCTATCGATCATACAAGCATAATATGGCTAATAATATGAGTTAGATTGATAATAATAACAGTAATGAGTATAGTAATTGTCGTTCTATCGATCATATAAGCATAATATGGCTAATAATATGATTTAGATTGATAATAGTGAGTGTAATAAGTGTAGTAAATGTCGTTCTATCGATCATATAAGCATAATATAGCTAATAATATGAGTTAGATTGATAATAATAAGAGTAATGAGTATAGTAATTGTCGTTCTATCGATCATATAAGCATAATATGGCTAATAATATGAGTTAGATTGATAATAGTGAGTGTAATAAGTTTAGTAAATGTCGTTCTATCGATCATATAAGCATAATATAGCTAATAATATGAGTTAGATTGATAATAATAAGAGTAATAAGTATAGTAATTGTCGTTCTATCGTTCATATAAGCATAATATGGCTAATAATATGAGTTAGATTGATAAAAGTGAGTGTAATAAGTTTAGTAAATGTCGTTCAATCGATCATATAAGCATAATATAGCTAATAATATGAGTTAGATTGATAATAATAAGAGTAATGGGTATAGTAATTGTCGTTCTATCGATCATATAAGCATAATATGGCTAATAATATGAGTTAGATTGATAATAATAAGAGTAAAGAGTATAGTAATTGTCGTTCTATCGATCATATAAGCATAATATGGCTAATAATATGAGTTAGATTGATAATAGTGAGTGTAATAAGTATAGTAATTGTCGTTCTATCGATCATATAAGCAGAATATGGCTAATAATATGAGTTAGATTGATAATAGTAAGAGTAATGAGTATAGTAATTGTCGTACTATCGATCATATAAGCATAATGTGGCTAATAATATGAGTTAGATTGATAATAATAAGAGTAATAAGTATAGTAATTGTCGTTCTATCGGTCATATAACCATAATATGGCTAATAATAGAGTTAGATTGATAATAATAGGAGTAATGAGTATAGTAATTGTCGTTCTACGATCATATAAGCATAATATGGCTAATAATATGAGTTAGATTGATAATAATAACAGTAATGAGTATAGTAATTGTCGTTCTATCGATCATATAAGCATAATATGGCTAATAATATGAGTTAGATTGATAATAGTGAGTGTAATAAGTATAGTAATTGTCGTTCTATCGATCATATAAGCAGAATATGGCTAATAATATGAGTTAGATTGATAATAGTAAGAGTAATAACTATAGTAATTGTCGTTCTATCGATCTTATAAGCATAATATGGCTAATAATATGAGTTAGATTGATAATAATAACAGCAATGAGTATAGCAATTGTCGTACTATCGATCATATAAGCATAATGTGGCTAATAATATGAGTTAGATTGATAATAATAAGAGTAATGAGTCTAGTAATTGTCGTTCTATCGATCATATCTGCATAATATGGTTAATAATATTAGTTAGAATGATAACAGTGAGTGTAATAAGTTTAGTGATTGTCGTTCTATCGATAATATAAGCATAATATGGCTAATAATATGAGTGAGATTGATAAAAGTGAGTGTAATAAGTGTAGTAAATGTCGTTCTATCGATCATATAAGCATAATATAGCTAATAATATGAGTTAGATTGATAATAATAAGAGTAATGAGTATAGTAATTGTCGTTCTATCGATCATATAAGCATAATATGGCTAATAATATGAGTTAGATTGATAATAGTCAGTGTAATAAGTTTAGTAAATGTCGTTCTATCGATCATATAAGCATAATATAGCTAATAATATGAGTTACATTGATAATAATAAGAGTAATAAGTATAGTAATTGTCGTTCTATCGTTCATATAAGCATAATATGGCTAATAATATGAGTTAGATTGATAAAAGTGAGTGTAATAAGTTTAGTAAATGTCGTTCTATCGATCATATAAGCATAATATAGCTAATAATATGAGTTAGATTGATAATAATAAGAGTAATGGGTATAGTAATTGTCGTTCTATCGATCATATAAGCATAATATGGCTAATAATATGAGTTAGATTGATAATAATAACAGCAATGAGTATAGCAATTGCCGTCCTATCGATCATATAAGCATAATATGGCTAATAATATGAGTTAGATTGATAATAATAACAGTAATGAGTATAGTAATTGTCGTTCTATCGGTCATATAAGCATAATATGGCTAATAATATGAGTTAGATTGATAATAGTGAGTGTAATAAGTATAGTAATTGTTGTTCTATCGATCATATAAGCAGAATATGGGTAATAATATGAGTTAGATTGATAATAGTAAGAGTAATGAGTATAGTAATTGTCGTACTATCGATCATATAAGCATAATGTGGCTAATAATATGAGTTAGATTGATAATAATAAGAGTAATAAGTATAGTAATTGTCGTTCTATCGGTCATATAACCATAATATGGCTAATAATATGAGTTAGATTGATAATAATAAGAGTAATGAGTATAGTAATTGTCGTTCTATCGGTCATATAACCATAATATGGCTAATAATATGAGTTAGATTGATAATAATAGGAGTAATGAGTATAGTAATTGTCGTTCTATCGATCATATAAGCAGAATATGGCTAATAATATGAGTTAGATTGATAATAGTAAGAGTAATGAGTATAGTAATTGTCGTACTATCGATCATATAAGCATAATGTGGCTAATAATATGAGTTAGATTGATAATAATAAGAGTAATAAGTATAGTAATGGTCATTCTATCGGTCATATAACCATAATATGGCTAATAATATGAGTTAGATTGATAATAATAGGAGTAATGAGTATAGTAATTGTCGTTCTATCGATCATATAAGCATAATATGGCTAATAATATGAGTTACATTGATAATAGTGAGTGTAATAAGTATAGTAATTGTCGTTCTATCGATCATATAAGCAGAATATGGCTAATAATATGAGTTAGATTGATAATAGTAAGAGTAATGAGTATAGTAATTGTCGTACTATCGATCATATAAGCATAATGTGGCTAATAATATGAGTTAGATTGATAATAATAAGAGTAATAAGTATAGTAATTGTCGTTCTATCGGTCATATAACCATAATATGGCTAATAATATGAGTTAGATTGATAATAATAGGAGTAATGAGTATAGTAATTGTCGTTCTATCGATCATATAAGCATAATATGGCTAATAATATGAGTTAGATTGATAATAGTAAGAGTAATGAGTATAGTAATTGTCGTACTATCGATCATATAAGCATAATGTGGCTAATAATATGAGTTAGATTGATAATAATAAGAGTAATGAGTATAGTAATTGTCGTTCTATCGATCATATAAGCATAATATGGCTAATAATATGAGTTAGATTGATAATAGTAACAGTAATGAGTATAGTAATTGTCGTCCTATCGATCATATAAGCAGAATATGGCTAATAATATGAGTTAGATTGATAATAGTGAGAGTAATGAGTATAGCAATTGTCGTACTATCGATCATATAAGCATAATGTGGCTAATAATATGAGTTAGATTGATAATAATAAGAGTAATGAGTCTAGTAATTGTCGTTCTATCGATCATATCTGCATAATATGGTTAATAATATTAGTTAGAATGATAACAGTGAGTGTAATAAGTTTAGTGATTGTCGTTCTATCGATAATATAAGCATAATATGGCTAATAATATGAGTGAGATTGATAAAAGTGAGTGTAATAAGTGTAGTAAATGTCGTTCTATCGATCATATAAGCATAATATAGCTAATAATATGAGTTAGATTGATAATAATAAGAGTAATGAGTATAGTAATTGTCGTTCTATCGATCATATAAGCATAATATGGCTAATAATATGAGTTAGATTGATAATAGTCAGTGTA
Organism: Megachile rotundata; assembly: GCF_050947335.1. Lineage (NCBI taxonomy): Eukaryota > Metazoa > Arthropoda > Insecta > Hymenoptera > Megachilidae > Megachile > Megachile rotundata. The sequence continues at coordinate 11,388 of NW_027473732.1, read as the reverse complement.
ATAAGTTTAGTAAATGTCGTTCTATCGATCATATAAGCATAATATAGCTAAAAATATGAGTTACATTGATAATAATAAGAGTAATAAGTATAGTAATTGTCGTTCTATCGTTCATATAAGCATAATATGGCTAATAATATGAGTTAGATTGATAAAAGTGAGTGTAATAAGTTTAGTAAATGTCGTTCTATCGATCATATAAGCATAATATAGCTAATAATATGAGTTAGATTGATAATAATAAGAGTAATGGGTATAGTAATTGTCGTTCTATCGATCATATAAGCATAATATGGCTAATAATATGAGTTAGATTGATAATAATAAGAGTAATGAGTATAGTAATTGTCGTTCTATCGATCATATAAGCATAATATGGCTAATAATATGAGTTAGATTGATAATAATAACAGTAATGAGTATAGTAATTGTCGTTCTATCGGTCATATAACCATAATATGGCTAATAATATGAGTTAGATTGATAATAATAGGAGTAATGAGTATAGTAATTGTCGTTCTATCGATCATATAAGCATAATATGGCTAATAATATGAGTTAGATTGATAATAATAACAGTAATGAGTATAGTAATTGTCGTTCTATCGATCATACAAGCATAATATGGCTAATAATATGAGTTAGATTGATAATAGTGAGTGTAATAAGTATAGTAATTGTCGTTCTATCGATCATATAAGCAGAATATGGCTAATAATATGAGTTAGATGGATAATAGTAAGAGTAATAACTATAGTAATTGTCGTTCTATCGATCTTATAAGCATAATATGGCTAATAATATGAGTTAGAATGATAATAATAACAGCAATGAGTATAGCAATTGCCGTCCTATCGATCATATAAGCATAATATGGCTAATAATATGAGTTAGATTGATAATAATAAGGGTAATATGTATAGTAATTATCGTTCTATCGATCATATAAGCATAATATGGCTAATAATATGAGTTAGATTGATAATAATAACAGTAATGAGTATAGTAATTGTCGTCCTATCGATCATATAAGCATAATAAGGCTAATAATATGAGTTAGATTGATAATAATAAGAGTAGTATGTATTGTAATTATCGTTCTATCGATCATACAAGCATAATATGGCTAATAATATGAGTTAGATTGATAATAATAACAGTAATGAGTATAGTAATTGTCGTTCTATCGATCATATAAGCATAATATGGCTAATAATATGAGTTAGATTGATAATAGTGAGTGTAATAAGTATAGTAATTGTTGTTCTATCGATCATATAAGCAGAATATGGGTAATAATATGAGTTAGATTGATAATAGTAAGAGTAATGAGTATAGTAATTGTCGTACTATCGATCATATAAGCATAATGTGGCTAATAATATGAGTTAGATTGATAATAATAAGAGTAATAAGTATAGTAATTGTCGTTCTATCGGTCATATAACCATAATATGGCTAATAATATGAGTTAGATTGATAATAATAAGAGTAATGAGTATAGTAATTGTCGTTCTATCGGTCATATAACCATAATATGGCTAATAATATGAGTTAGATTGATAAAAGTGAGTGTAATAAGTTTAGTAAATGTCGTTCTATCGATCATATAAGCATAATATAGCTAATAATATGAGTTAGATTGATAATAATAAGAGTAATGGGTATAGTAATTGTCGTTCTATCGATCATATAAGCATAATATGGCTAATAATATGAGTTAGATTGATAATAATAAGAGTAAAGAGTATAGTAATTGTCGTTCTATCGATCATATAAGCATAATATGGCTAATAATATGAGTTAGATTGATAATAGTGAGTGTAATAAGTATAGTAATTGTCGTTCTATCGATCATATAAGCAGAATATGGCTAATAATATGAGTTAGATTGATAATAGTAAGAGTAATGAGTATAGTAATTGTCGTACTATAGATCATATAAGCATAATGTGGCTAATAATATGAGTTAGATTGATAATAATAAGAGTAATAAGTATAGTAATTGTCGTTCTATCGATCATATAAGCATAATATGGCTAATAATATGAGTTAGATTGATAATAATAAGAGTAATGAGTATAGTAATTGTCGTTCTATCGATCATATAAGCAGAATATGGCTAATAATATGAGTTAGATTGATAATAGTAAGAGTAATGAGTATAGTAATTGTCGTACTATCGATCATATAAGCATAATGTGGCTAATAATATGAGTTAGATTGATAATAATAAGAGTAATAAGTATAGTAATTGTCGTTCTATCGGTCATATAACCATAATATGGCTAATAATATGAGTTAGATTGATAATAATAACAGTAATGAGTATAGTAATTGTCGTCCTATCGATCATATAAGCAGAATATGGCTAATAATATGAGTTAGATTGATAATAGTGAGAGTAATGAGTATAGCAATTGTCGTACTATCGATCATATAAGCATAATGTGGCTAATAATATGAGTTAGATTGATAATAATAAGAGTAATGAGTCTAGTAATTGTCGTTCTATCGATCATATCTGCATAATATGGTTAATAATATTAGTTAGAATGATAACAGTGAGTGTAATAAGTTTAGTGATTGTCGTTCTATCGATAATATAAGCAAACATATGGCTAATAATATGAGTGAGATTGATAAAAGTGAGTGTAATAAGTGTAGTAAATGTCGTTCTATCGATCATATAAGCATAATATAGCTAATAATATGAGTTAGATTGATAATAATAAGAGTAATGAGTATAGTAATTGTCGTTCTATCGATCATATAAGCATAATATGGCTAATAATATGAGTTAGATTGATAATAGTGAGTGTAATAAGTTTAGTAAATGTCGTTCTATCGATCATATAAGCATAATATAGCTAATAATATGAGTTACATTGATAATAATAAGAGTAATAAGTATAGTAATTGTCGTTCCATCGTTCATATAAGCATAATATGGCTAATAATATGAGTTAGATTGATAAAAGTGAGTGTAATAAGTTTAGTAAATGTCGTTCTATCGATCATATAAGCATAATATAGCTAATAATATGAGTTAGATTGATAATAATAAGAGTAATGGGTATAGTAATTGTCGTTCTATCGATCATATAAGCATAATATGGCTAATAATATGAGTTAGATTGATAATAATAAGAGTAATGAGTATAGTAATTGTCGTTCTATCGATCATATAAGCATAATATGGCTAATAATATGAGTTAGATTGATAATAATAACAGTAATGAGTATAGTAATTGTCGTTCTATCGATCATATAAGCATAATATGGCTAATAATATGAGTTAGATTGATAATAGTGAGTGTAATAAGTATAGTAATTGTTGTTCTATCGATCATATAAGCAGAATATGGGTAATAATATGAGTTAGATTGATAATAGTAAGAGTAATGAGTATAGTAATTGTCGTACTATCGATCATATAAGCATAATGTGGCTAATAATATGAGTTAGATTGATAATAATAAGAGTAATAAGTATAGTAATTGTCGTTCTATCGGTCATATAACCATAATATGGCTAATAATATGAGTTAGATTGATAATAATAAGAGTAATGAGTATAGTAATTGTCGTTCTATCGGTCATATAACCATAATATGGCTAATAATATGAGTTAGATTGATAATAATAGGAGTAATGAGTATAGTAATTGTCGTTCTATCGATCATATAAGCAGAATATGGCTAATAATATGAGTTAGATTGATAATAGTAAGAGTAATGAGTATAGTAATTGTCGTACTATCGATCATATAAGCATAATGTGGCTAATAATATGAGTTAGATTGATAATAATAAGAGTAATAAGTATAGTAATTGTCATTCTATCGGTCATATAACCATAATATGGCTAATAATATGAGTTAGATTGATAATAATAGGAGTAATGAGTATAGTAATTGTCGTTCTATCGATCATATAAGCATAATATGGCTAATAATATGAGTTACATTGATAATAGTGAGTGTAATAAGTATAGTAATTGTCGTTCTATCGATCATATAAGCAGAATATGGCTAATAATATGAGTTAGATTGATAATAGTAAGAGTAATGAGTATAGTAATTGTCGTACTATCGATCATATAAGCATAATGTGGCTAATAATATGAGTTAGATTGATAATAATAAGAGTAATAAGTATAGTAATTGTCGTTCTATCGGTCATATAACCATAATATGGCTAATAATATGAGTTAGATTGATAATAATAGGAGTAATGAGTATAGTAATTGTCGTTCTATCGATCATATAAGCATAATATGGCTAATAATATGAGTTAGATTGATAATAATAACAGTAATGAGTATAGTAATTGTCGTTCTATCGATCATATAAGCATAATATGGCTAATAATATGAGTTAGATTGATAATAGTGAGTGTAATAAGTATAGTAATTGTCGTTCTATCGATCATATAAGCAGAATATGGCTAATAATATGAGTTAGATTGATAATAGTAAGAGTAATAACTATAGTAATTGTCGTTCTATCGATCTTATAAGCATAATATGGCTAATAATATGAGTTAGATTGATAATAATAACAGCAATGAGTATAGCAATTGCCGTCCTATCGATCATATAAGCATAATATGGCTAATAATATGAGTTAGATTGATAATAATAAGGGTAATATGTATAGTAATTATCGTTCTATCGATCATATAAGCATAATATGGCTAATAATATGAGTTAGATTGATAATAATAACAGTAATGAGTATAGTAATTGTCGTCCTATCGATCATATAAGCATAATAAGGCTAATAATATGAGTTAGATTGATAATAATAAGAGTAGTATGTATAGTAATTATCGTTCTATCGATCATACAAGCATAATATGGCTAATAATATGAGTTAGATTGATAATAATAACAGTAATGAGTATAGTAATTGTCGTTCTATCGATCATATAAGCATAATATGGCTAATAATATGATTTAGATTGATAATAGTGAGTGTAATAAGTGTAGTAAATGTCGTTCTATCGATCATATAAGCATAATATAGCTAATAATATGAGTTAGATTGATAATAATAAGAGTAATGAGTATAGTAATTGTCGTTCTATCGATCATATAAGCATAATATGGCTAATAATATGAGTTAGATTGATAATAGTGAGTGTAATAAGTTTAGTAAATGTCGTTCTATCGATCATATAAGCATAATATAGCTAATAATATGAGTTAGATTGATAATAATAAGAGTAATAAGTATAGTAATTGTCGTTCTATCGTTCATATAAGCATAATATGGCTAATAATATGAGTTAGATTGATAAAAGTGAGTGTAATAAGTTTAGTAAATGTCGTTCTATCGATCATATAAGCATAATATAGCTAATAATATGAGTTAGATTGATAATAATAAGAGTAATGGGTATAGTAATTGTCGTTCTATCGATCATATAAGCATAATATGGCTAATAATATGAGTTAGATTGATAATAATAAGAGTAAAGAGTATAGTAATTGTCGTTCTATCGATCATATAAGCATAATATGGCTAATAATATGAGTTAGATTGATAATAGTGAGTGTAATAAGTATAGTAATTGTCGTTCTATCGATCATATAAGCAGAATATGGCTAATAATATGAGTTAGATTGATAATAGTAAGAGTAATGAGTATAGTAATTGTCGTACTATCGATCATATAAGCATAATGTGGCTAATAATATGAGTTAGATTGATAATAATAAGAGTAATAAGTATAGTAATTGTCGTTCTATCGATCATATAAGCATAATATGGCTAATAATATGAGTTAGATTGATAATAATAAGAGTAATGAGTATAGTAATTGTCGTTCTATCGATCATATAAGCATAATATGGCTAATAATATGAGTTAGATTGATAATAATAAGAGTAATGAGTATAGTAATTGTCGTTCTATCGATCATATAAGCATAATATGGCTAATAATATGAGTTAGATTGATAATAATAACAGTAATGAGTATAGTAATTGTCGTTCTATCGATCATATAAGCATAATATGGCTAATAATATGAGTTAGATTGATAATAGTGAGTGTAATAAGTATAGTAATTGTTGTTCTATCGATCATATAAGCAGAATATGGGTAATAATATGAGTTAGATTGATAATAGTAAGAGTAATGAGTATAGTAATTGTCGTACTATCGATCATATAAGCATAATGTGGCTAATAATATGAGTTAGATTGATAATAATAAGAGTAATAAGTATAGTAATTGTCGTTCTATCGGTCATATAACCATAATATGGCTAATAATATGAGTTAGATTGATAATAATAAGAGTAATGAGTATAGTAATTGTCGTTCTATCGGTCATATAACCATAATATGGCTAATAATATGAGTTAGATTGATAATAATAGGAGTAATGAGTATAGTAATTGTCGTTCTATCGATCATATCTGCATAATATGGCTAATAATATGAGTTAGATTGATAATAGTGAGTGTAATAAGTTTAGTAAATGTCGTTCTATCGATCATATAAGCATAATATAGCTAATAATATGAGTTACATTGATAATAATAAGAGTAATAAGTATAGTAATTGTCGTTCTATCGTTCATATAAGCATAATATGGCTAATAATATGAGTTAGATTGATAAAAGTGTGTGTAATAAGTTTAGTAAATGTCGTTCTATCGATCATATAAGCATAATATGGCTAATAATATGAGTTAGATTGATAATAATAAGAGTAGTGAGTATAGTAATTGTCGTTCTATCGATCATATCTGCATAATATGGTTAATAATATGAGTTAGATTGGTAATAGTGAGTGTAATAGGTATAGTAATTGTCGTTCTATCGATCATATAAGCATAATATGGCTAATAATATGAGTTAGATTGATAATAATAAGAGTAATAAGTACAGTAATTGTCGTTCTATCGATCATATAAGCATAATATGGCTAATAATATGAGTTAGATTGATAAAAGTGAGTGTAATAAGTTTAGTAAATGTCGTTCTATCGATCATATAAGCATAATATAGCTAATAATATGAGTTAGATTGATAATAATAAGAGTAATGAGTATAGTAATTGTCGTTCTATCGATCATATAAGCATAGTATGGCTAATAATATGAGTTAGATTGATAATAATAAGAGTAATGAGTCTAGTAATTGTCGTTCTATCGATCATATCTGCATAATATGGTTAATAATATGAGTTAGATTGATAATAATAAGAGTAATGAGTATAGTAATTGTCGTTCTATCGATCATATCTGCATAATATGGTTAATAATATGAGTTACATTGATAATAGTGAGTGTAATAAGTTTAGTAAATGTCGTTCTATCGATCATATAAGCATAATATAGCTAATAATATGAGTTACATTGATAATAATAAGAGTAATAAGTATAGTAATTGTCGTTCTATCGATCATATAAGCATAATATGTCTAATAATATGAGTTAGATTGATAATAATAACAGTAATGAGTATCGTAATTGTCGTCCTATCGATCATATAAGCATAATATGGCTAATAATATGAGTCAGATTGATAATAATAATAGTAATATGTATAGTAATTATCGTTCTATCGATCATATAAGCATAATATGCCTAATAATAGGAGTTAGATTGATAATAATAAGAGTAATGAGTATAGTAATTGTCGTTCTATCGATCATATAAGCATAATATGGCTAATAATATGAGTTAGATTGATAATAGTGAGTGTAATAAGTTTAGTAAATGTCGTTCTATCGATCATATAAGCATAATATAGCTAATAATATGAGTTACATTGATAATAATAAGAGTAATAAGTATAGTAATTGTCGTTCTATCGTTCATATAAGCATAATATGGCTAATAATATGAGTTAGATTGATAAAAGTGAGTGTAATAAGTTTAGTAAATGTCGTTGTATCCATCATATAAGCATAATATAGCTAATAATATGAGTTAGATTGATAATAATAAGAGTAATGGGTATAGTAATTGTCGTTCTATCGATCATATAAGCATAATATGGCTAATAATATGAGTTAGATTGATAATAATAAGAGTAATGAGTATAGTAATTGTCGTTCTATCGATCATATAAGCATAATATGGCTAATAATATGAGTTAGATTGATAATAATAACAGTAATGAGTATAGTAATTGTCGTTCTATCGATCATATAAGCATAATATGGCTAATAATATGAGTTAGATTGATAATAGTGAGTGTAATAAGTATAGTAATTGTTGTTCTATCGATCATATAAGCAGAATATGGGTAATAATATGAGTTAGATTGATAATAGTAAGAGTAATGAGTATAGTAATTGTCGTACTATCGATCATATAAGCACAATGTGGCTAATAATATGAGTTAGATTGATAATAATAAGAGTAATAAGTATAGTAATTGTCGTTCTATCGGTCATATAACCATAATATGGCTAATAATATGAGTTAGATTGATAATAATAAGAGTAATGAGTATAGTAATTGTCGTTCTATCGGTCATATAACCATAATATGGCTAATAATATGAGTTAGATTGATAATAATAGGAGTAATGAGTATAGTAATTGTCGTTCTATCGATCATATCTGCATAATATGGTTAATAATATGAGTTAGATTGATAATAGTGAGTGTAATAAGTTTAGTAAATGTCGTTCTATCGATCATATAAGCATAATATAGCTAATAATATGAGTTACATTGATAATAATAAGAGTAATAAGTATAGTAATTGTCGTTCTATCGTTCATATAAGCATAATATGGCTAATAATATGAGTTAGATTGATAAAAGTGTGTGTAATAAGTTTAGTAAATGTCGTTCTATCGATCATATAAGCATAATATGGCTAATAATATGAGTTAGATTGATAATAATAAGAGTAATGAGTATAGTAATTGTCGTTCTATCGATCATATAAGCATAATATAGCTAATGATATGTTATATTGATAATAATAAGAGTAATAAGTATAGTAATTGTCGTTCTATCGATCTTATAAGCATAATATGGCTAATAATATGAGTCAGATTGATAATAATAATAGTAATATGTATAGTAATTATCGTTCTATCGATCATATAAGCATAATATGCCTAATAATATGAGTTAGATTGATAATAATAAGAATAATGAGTCTAGTAATTGTCGTTCTATCGATCATATCTGCATAATATGGTTAATAATATGAGTTAGATTGATAATAATAAGAGTAATGAGTATAGTAATTGTCGTCCTATCGATCATATCTGCATAATATGGTTAATAATATGAGTTACATTGATAATAGTGAGTGTAATAAGTTTAGTAAAGGTCGTTCTATCGATCATATAAGCATAATATAGCTAATGATATGTTATATTGATAATAATAAGAGTAATAAGTATAGTAATTGTCGTTCTATCGATCTTATAAGCATAATATGGCTAATAATATGAGTTAGATTGATAATAATAACAGCAATGAGTATAGCAATTGCCGTCCTATCGATCATATAAGCATAATATGGCTAATAATATGAGTTAGATTGATAATAATAAGGGTAATATGTATAGTAATTATCGTTCTATCGATCATATAAGCATAATATGGCTAATAATATGAGTTAGATTGATAATAATAACAGTAATGAGTATAGTAATTGTCGTCCTATCGATCATATAAGCATAATAAGGCTAATAATATGAGTTAGATTGATAATAATAAGAGTAGTATGTATAGTAATTATCGTTCTATCGATCATACAAGCATAATATGGCTAATAATATGAGTTAGATGATAATAATAACAGTAATGAGTATAGTAATTGTCGTTCTATCGATCATATAAGCATAATATGGCTAATAATATGAGTTCGATTGATAATAGTGAGTGTAATAAGTGTAGTAAATGTCGTTCTATCGATCATATAAGCATAATATAGCTAATAATATGAGTTAGATTGATAATAATAAGAGTAATGAGTATAGTAATTGTCGTTCTATCGATCATATAAGCATAATATGGCTAATAATATGAGTTAGATTGATAATAGTGAGTGTAATAAGTTTAGTAAATGTCGTTCTATCGATCATATAAGCATAATATAGCTAATAATATGAGTTAGATTGATAATAATAAGAGTAATAAGTATAGTAATTGTCGTCTATCGTTCATATAAGCATAATATGGCTAATAATATGAGTTAGATTGATAAAAGTGAGTGTAATAAGTTTAGTAAATGTCGTTCTATCGATCATATAAGCATAATATAGCTAATAATATGAGTTAGATTGATAATAATAAGAGTAATGGGTATAGTAATTGTCGTTCTATCGATCATATAAGCATAATATGGCTAATAATATGAGTTAGATTGATAATAGTAAGAGTAATGAGTATAGTAATTGTCGTACTATCGATCATATAAGCATAATGTGGCTAATAATATGAGTTAGATTGATAATAATAAGAGTAATAAGTATAGTAATTGTCGTTCTATCGGTCATATAACCATAATATGGCTAATAATATGAGTTAGATTGATAATAGTGAGTGTAATAAGTGTAGTAAATGTCGTTTTATCGATCATATAAGCATAATATAGCTAATAATATGAGTTACATTGATAATAATAAGAGTAATGAGTATAGTAATTGTCGTTCTATCGATCATATAAGCATAATATGTCCAATAATATGAGTTAGATTGATAATAATAACAGTAATGAGTATCGTAATTGTCGTCCTATCGATCATATAAGCATAATATGGTTAATAATATGAGTCAGATTGATAATAATAATAGTAATATGTATAGTAATTATCGTTCTATCGATCATATAAGCATAATATGCCTAATAATATGAGTTAGATTGATAATAATAAGAATAATGAGTCTAGTAATTGTCGTTCTATCGATCATATCTGCATAATATGGTTAATAATATGAGTTAGATTGATAATAATAAGAGTAATGAGTATAGTAATTGGCGTCCTATCGATCATATCTGCATAATATGGTTAATAATATGAGTTAGATTGATAATAATAAGAGTAATAAGTATAGTAATTGTCGTTCTATCGGTCATATAACCATAATATGGCTAATAATATGAGTTACATTGATAATAGTGAGTGTAATAAGTTTAGTAAAGGTCGTTCTATCGATCATATAAGCATAATATAGCTAATGATATGTTATATTGATAATAATAAGAGTAATAAGTATAGTAATTGTCGTTCTATCGATCTTATAAGCATAATATGGCTAATAATATGAGTTAGATTGATAATAATAACAGCAATGAGTATAGCAATTGCCGTCCTATCGATCATATAAGCATAATATGGCTAATAATATGAGTTAGATTGATAATAATAAGGGTAATATGTATAGTAATTATCGTTCTA